>NC_092859.1:97256492-97271270 GCF_032062135.1 Pyxicephalus adspersus
ACCTCCATTACCATCATCCCACCACCTCCATCATCATCTCATTACCTCCATTACCATCATCCCACCACCTCCATCATCATTATCATCCCACCACCTCCATCATCCCTCATCATCATCTCAGCACCTCCATCACCATCATCTCATCACCTCCACTACCACCATTCCTCCATGACCATCATCCCACCACCTCCATCACCATCATCCCACCACCTCCATCATCCCACCACCTCCATCATCATCTCAGAACCTCCATCACCATCATCCCACCACCTCCATCATCATTACCATCATCCCACCACTTCCATCACCCCACCCATCCCTACACATAGCGTATCCGCAGCAGCACATTGGACAGCAGGTCCTGGTAAAAGCTCAGAAATATCCAGCCAGGTAAGTACATGAGGGTGACCAGCCCCATGAAATTCAGCGGATAATGGGAATAGTCCCAGGAACAGGCGTTCCACATGCGCAGTGCCAATCCCCAGGCCAGCTCCCAGGTGTAGACAGAGAGGATGTAGACAGGTAGCCTCCTCCAGACCCCCCAGCCCCGGCCATAGCACAGGTAGAAGTAGAGTTTCTCCACCAGCAGGCTGCAGCTGCCATACATGAAGAAGGACCAGAGGGATGTGTGGCCGCTCACCGGCTGCCCGGGCTTCTCCAGCAGGTTGAAGGCGGACGTGAAGCAGACCTCGTCCAGGAAGCCATGCATGCCGAAGAAGACGAAGCGCAGCGGCAGCGGTAACCTCGGCTCGGCACCGGGGGCTCCGTCCTGGCTGTGCTGGTACCGGAGGCGGAGGAAGGAGCGGAGGAACAGCTGCGAGTAATAGACCGCCAGCCCGTACTGCAGCCCCAGCTCTGCCGCACTCAGGGGCCGCTCCTCGCACTGCAGCAACGTTTTCCGGAGCAGGATCTGCAGGCCCACGAATACCGACGGGTAGAAGACAAAGTGGAATGCCAAGCCATTGTCTGGGAAGCTCTTCTTCTGCAGGTAGATCTTCTCCAGGACCAGGTGTGCCACGGCATGGACCAGGCAGCGGTAGGGGGAGGAGAAGCCCAGCAAGCTGTAGTCCTGGCTGTTCGGTAGACACCGGAGACAGGAGCTCAGCACATCCAGGGTCAGGCCGTGCATGCCATAGAAATACAGCCTCATCCACACTGGCAGCGGCTGGGATAATGCCAGGGATGGAGCCTTGGCACGGGCTCTGCCAACCTGCCGTCTCCAGGAGCCCTGATTCCTGCCCATGGCTCAGCTGTCACAGCCGCATAGCCATGGATGGAGGTGCTAACGGGGACCTGGCACCGCATCCAGCACTGCCCCTCCTTGTGTGCACCTCTATCAGACAACACCCCCAACCCATTCACCTCAAATCCTCATACGGGGAGGCTTTTGTAGTCCAATCCCATAGTTGTATGCTGTGTTTGGATTACAAATCTCTCAGCAGCCAATCAGTAGTTTCCTAATAACCTGCAGTGTACAATGCCAGCCTGGCACTGAGCATACAAGGAGACATTGGACCTGGGCAATAATGGACCCTATGTCTGTCTATGGTCAGGGTTAGATGTGTACCACATGCTTCATGTGCTTTATACAGACATGGGGTGCTACATGCTATAATATACATCATTTATATAATAATACATCATTTCAAACATGAAGCACAGAATCATGCTAACAGATCTGCTTTCATTCTTCTGAAATGTCATGACTTTTTTGCTATCACACCCAGTATTTAAGATGGTCATAATGATTAAATAAAGAAAGAAGGTACAGCTGAGGTTTTGTTTTGGCAATATACTTATATTATATTAAATTGTCACAAAAAAACAATTAATAAAATATAAATAGGTTAAGGTGGGTCTTTACCTATTATATGGGTGTAATTAGACCAATCTCACCAGACAGATTAAATCCCTGGTTTAGGAAAACACAATGGTAATGCGGTCAAAAACTAAATGTCTCTTGTCCCGACGCGTTTCACCTAAACGGATATGTGGAGATCATTATTGATGCACTGTATATAGAGACATGCAAAAATGCAATATTGATGACAATAATTACATAATATTTAGAATAGCAACAATAGATTTCAAGTGTAAACATCAATGGCGATGTGGAAATGTTATTAAGACAAATGTACATAATAATAAAGAGTACATATTAAGGTATTTATAAATACCTAAATTTTCAGTATATGGATATTCTTCATCTAGTTCAGATATTCTTCTTCTAGTCATATGTTTTTTCAAGATAGTTTGAGTAGTGTGTTGTATTCATAATGTTACTTACTGTTGGTTGTTCTGACCAAGATGTGTGCCAGGAGAGGGACACAGGTAAGTGGTATTATGGATTCAAGATGGTATGGCTGGAAGATGGCATAACAAACTAAGGGCAGAAGAAAACATTGAGGTCCACGGCGCATGCATGGTTAAAGCTATTTTCTCTTATGTATAGGATGGTCATACACAATAATATTTCCATCCTGCTTCATTTATATTAAACAGTATTTGTTTTATGTGAGAGATGACCTAAATCAATGATATCTATATTTTCTGGTATTTTGTTAAGTGGAGTCCCTTGCACTGCATGTAGTACCCCCCGATTGTAATTTCTATGTTCTTCTGAAGGCTTCAATAGAACTAACAACAGCTTTACCTGACTTTTTTATCTATAAACAGCAAAAATCTTATCTATCAGTTTATTTGCAGACTGTAAGTGCGCCCGTGCCAGGTAATACCAGAATTCTCCTTCCAGGTAAAGGTAAATGCTGCCTATGATTCTTGAATTATACTGATGGAAGAGATTTCTTTCTAATAAAGGCAGATTACACTACCCTTATACACTAAATCTAAAGCAAATCTTTGTAGCCAGCTTTGAGTAGATGTCAGTTGAAAGGCTGGAAATACTGGTAATTTACTTATAAGCAAAAATTGTGTGCGGACAGCTTTTTATTGCCGAATAGACAGGCTTTGTCCCTTCTACAATAGAATAAACTTACCTGCCAGTTCACAATCTTCTGCAAAATGTATATTGAGAATTTACATGCCATGCCTGAAATGACTTACCTTGTGCCTTAGCTATGTCATTCCAGCCTTCTTAATCAAGGTGGCTGAAGATCCAAACCTGAAGGTGAAAATGTTGATGCCAGTGATGGAGCTTGCACAATTATCATCTATAAAATAATATTCAGTTTAAAGATATTTATTTATTTATTGCGATAATGGTTTATGACCCCAGTGTTTATATGTATCAATGTGTGGAGTGTTTTCCTATGGCATCAGTCATCAATATTACGTTGTGTTCACTGTGTAATTCTCATTTTTATGGTGCAGGAGTATATTATTTAGTAATCCACAGCCAAATTCAAACAAGTAAAAAACCATGAATACTTTTCTCCTCCATTCCGTTAAGATAGTGCTGCTTTATTTTTTAATAAACCTTTACATACTTGAAAATCATGTTCCAAGCAGCAGTCCAATGATCTCCCTACTCCTCCTCCTAATGATTCAGTATTGTTCTGTTGGCAGTGTATGGAGGTGAGTATAGCAATGAAAGTTGTTTGTTTAGCAACCAATGATGGGTATTAGGATATTAAAAAAAAAATTAAAGTCTGGAGCTGGGCTTTGAAGCTAAACTCTGACCCTACCTTCAATCTTGCACAGTTGTACAAGTTCTTCTCCTGTACTGGAATAACATATTGTGCACACTACAAGCTTCTCAAATTGAAATCTAGGGTCAGTTAGCCCTTTCCTCCACGGACTGGTTCCAACCCGCCCCTTTTATTTAATATATATTATATTTCCGCTAAGCATTAAAAGTGAATTTTTCCTGTGGCGGTCTGTTTGGAAATGCTCACTGTTCCAGACTAGCATCCAACCTTCAAGACAGTTATATTTGCATTGCTGCTCCCAAGAATCAGCCCAATTCTTACATCAGGGCTAAAGGCTCCTAAAAAGACGGCTGGGGCAGGATGTGTTCAGGAAGCTATGTACAGCACTCCAACTGGCTATAGTCTGTCTTCATTGCCTGAAGAAGTGATAATCATCACTGAGTCCAATGTAAAGTATGTAAAAAATGGAAAGTATTTATTAAAAAACTTTTTTCCATATCAATTAAATGAAAAGAGGAACCAGAAATGGCAAAATATTATCAGATAAATCTTCAACCTTAAGGTTTTATAAATAAATAAAAGGATCAAACAGTTGTATGGTGTCCAGGGTGTCTCTAATGTTTCCTAATATTATAATTTCTATTTCAAAGTTTATTTAAAGGGTTTCTTCCAGTAAGTAAAACACATACATTTTTAAACATGATTAGGACATTTATAATAGTATATTTACGTTATGCTATTGACATTCTATTCCATTTTTTGTTTCCTTGTGCTAATCATTTTTGAATGGTTATATTTTGCAGCAAAGTACTGTGTATCAAGGTGTTAAAATAGAGCTAAAGGTAAAAAAATGTGAACAGGCAGATAATTTATAGCATGATGGACAGGTGATGCAATAAAAGAAACTTACCTGCCTGTTTAAAATGTTTTCTTTAATGTACACTGAGTTGCACGTGCTAGTGTATGAAGCTGGGTATCCTTGCATTACCTAGCCAGGCTTTTCACCAATCTGGGATTAGATCTGAATGAAACTCATTCACAGGTGTATGATTTACGTCATCATTTACATCAATCAAAAAGATTGCAGTGAACCCAAAAGATTCAGCAGCAAAGATGGCAGCTTGGGAAGATGCAGTGGTGACAGGATCCTGGACATGATGACACTGCAGGGCATTTAGAAAAAAAAGTAAGCAAGTATGTTGATTATGGCAAAAAAACACTATTGGAGTGACTTGTTACCTTTAACCTAACCAGACCAGTTAAAGATATATGTGTACATCAGCATTTTGCTACAGCTGCTCATAGCTACTCTTTAGTACAATACAGAAAGTTTTCCAACAAACACAAATCATTTTTGTTTCTGGTTCCTGGTTTCATAGCTGATAAGAAAAGAATTAATTCCTTCATATTTAGCTGATAAGTAGGAATAAATAGAGAGTGCTGCTATGTTACTAGAGAATGCCCTCTGTACAGGATTTCTGCATGTTGACCATCCTAGAAGAAGCAGACATGTAACAAGTTCACTATGGTATTGTGTTATCAGTGAGATTGTGTTTAGAGATGTTTCCGATCAAAGGCAGACTGCTTTCATTTCAGGGGTGTGCCATGTTTTCATTTATAATGCATGTGTCCAAGCACCTGCTGTTTTGTCAGGAAGATCACCATGTTGCTGGTATTGTAGAATTACATTACAGCTGCAGTGTTGTACAGGGAAGAGCCTTACAAACAACCTGAATGACCATGGAAGCATCATTTTAGTAGGATCATTCCATAATGTCACCAAAGCCCATTCATCCTGCAGACCCCAATGAGAATACTGCGGTGAGCAGCATACGGTGATATTAGCATGTCTCCAATGCCACATACTCCCAACTCTAAAATGCCCCAATAATTAAAGGGCCACCCTATTTTGTGGAAACCTTCACAGGTGTGATAGGTAAAGTGGTAGACCGACTTAAAGAAGCACTGGCATTTGTCTCACATGTGCTTAGATGCTGCAAAATGTCCTGTAGGTAGGGATATTATGTGCTCTGTGAGGTATGGCAAGGTGACTATTCACTAGTACAGAACAAAAATACCAGAAAGGAACAATGCAGACAAAAAAAAATAGGAGGTAAAAATATTTACTCACAAAACATGTGAAAGTTCACTTTATTTATTCAAGCATCTGCATGTATATAGCTATTTAAAGTTAACTAGATTTTTACTTTCACATGATTGGATAATTGAAGTGAATATTCACCCAAGGGAAAACATTTCAACATTACCCTATAACAGTTTCACATGGCTAACCACAATTTTTTAAGCAGTATCATACTCCTATTTTGACATAAAAATACAGAACTCAAAAATGCACAGTGGCATTCATCTCATTGAGTTTTCGAGATTCACACTATACAAATGTCTGATTGGTTGTCATTAAGTAATTGGTCATATTTTTTTATTGTCGTATAGTACATAATGTTTTTATAATGTAAGATTGCATAGTACTTACTTATTATTCTTTCAAGTGTAAATGGCATTAATGTAATAGTTAGAAAGGCTTTCATTAGAGTACAGTGATGACCAGTGCACCGGCTTTCTCCAAAGACATGCGAGATCAGTGACCTAGATTTATTAAATCATGCTAAATCTAGGCACTCAGTTGCTTTCCCTTTGGGGAATAAGGAGTGTTAAAGCTTACTCTTTAAAACTAGGCCAATATCTTTGCTTAGAAGATTAACAAGCAGAGCATTGACTGCATTCAGCAATTGATTCTAGCCATGAACACATTGTGTGGTGTATTTAGTTTTATTTTAGCTCATGTCTTGTTCCTTTGCAGCAAAACGGCACTTTCATCTTAAGTGATTTCAATAAGTAATACAAGAAGGAAAGTAACTTTAATTACTGCTTCAAGAAGAATCACCTTAGGTGGATTATTATGTAAAAAGTCTACTGTCAGTTTTATGAATAAGGATTTATTTAAGTCCACGGCTGATTAACCTTGCAGGAAATAGTGTTTGCACAGTGCCAGCAGCTAAAGTGGGATTTAGTTCACTGACACTGGTGTGGCTTCTGCTTAGATCCTTGGAATCTATTCTCCATATGGTACAGCATATGTAAGGAAAGAATATAACAACTCTACTATAGAATGCAGTGCTATAGGAAATTTTGACTTGGCAACATAACTTTCTGTACTTGAACAGTTTTTTTTTTTAATTGAACGTATTACTTTGCATATAACCTTTGCCTAGTTAACCACAAGATTGAACCTAATATCTGACCTAATTCAACCTCTTTATCCATATTCCTAAAGGGCCCATGGACCTTTACATACCAGCTAATAGTAGCCTTACTTCTGTTAGGTACTAAATCCTCAGACCCATTTCCTGATCTTACATTGGTGCAGTGTAATGCCATTCCTTAGCCATGTAGGCAGTTTACAAATGATAACGGGTAAATACACACATATACAATGATAGCATGACGCATCAACTAGTGCTGTACATGCAGCACAATTCTGCTCTATAGAGGGGGGGGGACGACAAAGCGGCACCCTGTTGCGCTTTCTTCCCTTCACCTGCATTAAGATCTTTCATTGCCCATTGTCCGTGGATCCAACAGGACGGTGGAACCATTGCAATCGTGTTCGTAGCCTTTGATGCTATTGACTGAGCCCAACATCACTCAGACCTGAGTTCAAATGTTGTGTCCTACATATTTCATGCAGCTTAATCCCAAGGCTTGAAGCGGACTGCCACTGTGGGTGATCTACACACATATTACATGAAAAGTATACACAACGCTTTCATATAAGAGGTTAAAGTAAGATTTAGAAAATATATGTAGCACAGATCCAATTATGTTTTTGTATAATCCCACACACATTTGCCCTCATGTCAATAAATGTGCAAAGGACATATGAAGATCTAGACCACATACATGCCCTAGGCATATACAGGGGTGTTGAAAAAATTTTGAAAGACCTGGAGCACTGCAACGAAATAAACTACTATGAGCACATAATGAACAGTCACAATGCATTGGCAGGGGTATTCATGATTTAATTACAGTGCCACAAGAGAGAGGCTCACAGACACATACATTTCAACACAAAAAGTCTGATGTAATTAATTTTTATACCTTTCTTTACACATATTGTAGCCATAGATCTAACATGCTGTGTTAGCCTCCCCTAAAAACTTCATTAAGAGTGAGTGACTACTGAGCAACCAACAACTGTTGAAAACTTTGTTTAGGAGTATGTACTACACAATTCTAAATGATGAAGACTGCATGCTGTACCATGCATTGCCTACTCCTGACACTACACTTGCTATATAGAGATGGTCAAAAAAATTCAGAAAACTAAACATGTAGATTTCACGCACATTACACTTAAAACTCAGCCAATCAAACTCTGAAATAATAGAGTTGGATTGGCTCAGTCACTGCATTTGCAATACATTTGCAAAAGAATACTTTTCTCCATCCCATCGACCATCTTAGTTCTATGTTAGGTTATACATCAGATAATTCAGATCACTCCACGCCATACATTAGCATGTGCATACCATACTACTGACCACTGTACTTTGTATGCTGAAAGTATTTTCCCCTTGATTTCTGCAGCTTTAGCATGCAGAGCATAGAGTTCAGGCCTACTTAGCTATAATATTATCATTGACATTATAAGCAATCCTCCTCTAGCAAAAGTCCAGTCTAGTGAAATAGTCTTCCCTTCCTATGTTCCTTCTTTGCTTACTATACAAACACAAAAATATGAGCAGAAAAAAAAAAAAACAAGTAAAAAATCTTTCATGCAAAAATTCCCTTCTCCAAAAGGTCATTCACTCAAATTAGTATGAAAAAGAGCAGCCTCATTTAAATTATGTTCATACCAAACTTACAATATCTTAGGTCATTTGTTTCAATTCACACATCTTTATTTCAGATGAGACACAATTGTTAGGGATCAGAGAAAATTAACTATTTCTCAATCTATAATGTTATGATGTGAGTGTGTTTGCATTTCAAACTTTTTTGAAAGTACTTGAAAACACAGTGTTAAAAGAATGCTTGTGAATGCTGTGATATGTGAAAAAATATGATACCTATAATGAATGTTGGGGATTAGCGTAGTGCCCTAAATTTAAGCAGTGTGTGAAAATGAGTCACAAAAAAATACTAATGTATCGTGAATAGTATATCCGATGATGATGATTTATTAGACTAAACACTATTTTTGCCTGTTGCTTAGTTTTGCTTAGATTGTTAGATCTGTATGTAAAGTAAATCAGTATATATTTACTGACTGTTTTGTTCACTTACGTCTGTGGGCTCTTGGAAGTAGTTAATGGAAAGAGATGGCAGGATATGCATTTATTCTTAGCCAAAGTCAACAGTACCAAAGGCTCCCAATGACAGCTTGTTATTGACAAGAGCAAGTAAAATGCACCTGTATGAAATGTATTATGTACAACAGAATGACTTAATTACTGCTAGACAATTGTATAGTATTACCGGAAAATTAGTTAAAAAACGAAACAAAAAATCCATTTGCTCAGCTGGGATTTGACCTGTTTTATTGTCTGAACATGATATTGTTTCTCTGTCATTGCGGAATCTGACGTTTCCACTAGACCATTAATGACACCCTTCTAAACAACTACTCATTTTGCCTTGATACAAGTACCTATTTACAGGAATAAATCATTGTAAATGCCAGCTTTGTTCATAATATGGGAAGTCCATAAGGCCACAGTTTGTTGTAGATGAATATGACTGGAAAGAAGGAAAAGGAAGGCTATTTGAAAGGCACCCATTATTCAAAATTAGAACAAAAACATAGCTTTATTAATTAATATTGTTACATGAATAAAACAGTAATTTGTATAACTTACAAAAAACATACAGTACAAATAGATAAAATCACACTTTGATTGATAATGCTATGTTTGTATAGAAAAGAAAACGGTTTCCTTTCCCGACGCATTTTGCCCAGAGGGCTTCCTCGGGGGATATGTGTAACCAAAACAAGCTATAAGTACAAGAACAATTGGCTTAGTCACATAATCTTATCAACAGAGGTAGATTCTTAGTGTATAAATATGCACAAAATACTATATCTAATTATAAAGAAATGTGGTTTCCAATCAATTTACAATTTCAATAGAAGCAGCTCCGCAAAGGTAAAATCAAGTAATAATCCATACTATAATATTTCGACTTGCCTTACACTTCCATCACTGACTTAATGACATAGTAGAAAGGACTTGGCTATTCTTGGAGTTGGATGATATCTGGCTTTCTGCCTCTCAGTCCTAACCAATTTAGGTGCCACCAAATTGAACTATAATGCTATGGTTTTATATCTCTGCAAAATTGACTTGGTCCCTTTTAGACTATTCTCTTACATATTTCACCTTTCCCCCGTTTTCTTTCTATTATCTGCAAAGCATTATATGTAAAACAAAAGGGTTAAAAAACTTTGTGTTTTGATATGTTTTATTATTACAACACATACAAATGTTTAGTGTATTTCATAATGTTTTGTTATTTCAAACCTTGTGAGATTAACAAAACTTCCTCAAAAATATCAAAAACAAAATCTGTCAAGAAATATGTATGCAAAGTGAAAGAATGTGAAACTTACATACACAATAAAATAAAATATACAACTATATAGTACTTATGACAAACAAAGGCAGACGGGACTTTAAAAATGATCAAAATCCTGACGTAAAGCCCAGTCTGAGTTGTGGTAAATGCAGAGGTAAAAGCTAGTTAGGCTATGGAGGTAAACTAATAAAGGTAAATAATTACCTTATTTCTTGCTTCTGCAGGTCTTCCTCTCTGGGGTCCTGCTTGGTAGATGTCACTGATGGCCTCCCCACAATTTTGGAGAGTAAGATAGTAGAGGAGACTGCTGGCTGCCAGGCGGTGAGAAATGAAGTAATCTTTACTTCCCTCCCAGCCAAATGATCATTCATTGCAAGCAGTTTTGGACCCCAACACATTGGTACAACAGCAGCCCAAAGAACCCACACAAAACACTGTGGGAGGAAACCCACACAAACACTGAGAGAACATACAAACTTCATGCATTTAATGCACTGGCCGAGATTTGAACTAGTTTGGCCATTTGAAATTACCACCAGGAGCTCATGTGACAGAGTAACAATGCTGTACATATTTGGAAGGCAGATGTCCCTCCTTAAAGTGAACTTAAAGTCCAACTTTTCAAAAGTATAAACTCTCCAACACTAATATTTTTAAGGAGGATTGCGTGGCAAAATACTCCTATTATTATGTGGAAACAAATGGTGGAGGGAGGGCAAATGGGCACTGTTACTACAAACTAGGCCTTTCTGATTTACTCAATCAATATGTAGACCAAATGAGCCAAGTGGTCATTGTTTATGGAACCATGAAGCTAATAAGCCTTGATCTATCCAGTGGCTAAATAGTTCTTAATAATAGGGAACCAAAATACCAAACCAAAAAAAGCATGATACAATAGCTCATTAATAATCCATTTTTAGAAAAGAACTACAAACTTTTTCAGACTTTACAAAACCGGCCAGTACCAACATGGAGCAGCTTCAATTACAACTTACATTTACTCAGCAACACAACACATGTGACAAGATTGCATGACATTCCTATTTGACAGATCTCCTTAGTCATAAAGCTACCTGTGTCATATGTAAATTGTTGATTAACATCTTTTTGTTAACATGTTGACTAAAATTAGCTAACCTTCAAAGGCCAACATGAATTTTTCTTTTTTTAAATAAAACTCTGCAAATACTTGCTGCAAAAAATTACCAAAAAATCTAAACACTTGTTAGTATATATAAAGCTGTCTTTTGAAAAAAGCAGACATTGGCAAATTGGGCTAAATGATGTTGGATAATCTTGGATCCTTTTCAATGGTAGTACCTAGTAAAACAGGAAAATGTCATACAGTATGTATTGTAGTGATAGGTTTTCAAAAAAGATGTAATGTGTGCCTTTCAATAAGCCACACAGATATATATTCTGTAATATCTGAAAGGATTACCAATTAAAAAAAAGCTAAACTCCAATTCAATCTCTTAGAACGTGAGTCTGAATAGGGTATAACTATCAGACAGTGTCCCTGTTTATAATACAAACTGAATTACTATCAGCATGTCTCCAGATGTTTTCTGTTCATTTCCATTGACTAGCCCAGGGGTCTGCAACCTGCGGCTCCGGAGCCGCATGCGGCTCTTTAGCCTCCTTGTTGTGGCTCCCTTCGGCTGCCGCGGGGAGATCTCTGATGGGGGATCCCCATCCTCCCAAGACACTGCGGAGGAGGGGGATTCCCTATCCGGTGTTCTAATGAAAAAAATCTACCAGTGAAATAAATCTACCACGGGGCGTGTACAAATGGGTGTGTACAATGACATCCCCCTCCTTTGAACCCCAATTCCTCTGGAATGGGGAGATGTACAAAACCAAAAATGTAGGTGAAAGTGGGGGACACCTGTGACTAACACCCCCTAAAATTTAATTGTTAGGCTATCATCAGAACATAAAGAACTCTGCCCATCAAAAAAATCTACCGTTACACATTGCTGGAGGCACCTGAACCAGAATTTCTCTGGAACAGGAAGGGGGTACAGGTGAACAAAATTAGAGGTGCAAGTACGGGACACCTGTGGCTAACACCTCCTAAAAACTCCACCCATCAAAAAACCCCTACCCTGTTACACATTGTTGGAGGCTTCTAGCACCTAAACCCCAATTTATCTGGAAAGGGGGGTACAGGTGAAAAAAATTTGAGGTGCAAGTACGGCACACCTGTGGCTAACACAAATTCATAAAAACTCTGCCTATCAAAAAACCCCTACCCTGTTACACATTGCTGGAAGCATCTAGCATCTGAACCCCAATTTCTCTGGAACGGGGGGGAGGCGGTACAGGTGACCAAAATAGAGGTGCAACTGGGGGACACTTATGGCTAACACCACCTACAATTGAATCGCTAAGGCATCGTCAGAAAAAAAAGAACTCTGCCCATCAAAATATTCTACCCTGTTACACATTGCTGGAGGCTTCTAGCACCTGAACCCCAATTACTCAAGATTGGGGGGTACAGGTGAACAAAATTAAAGCTGCAAATGAGGGACACCTGTGGCTAACACGACTTAAAATTTCATCGCTAAGGCATCGTCAGAACATAATTCTAATGTAACAGGATGATACGTTAGAAGCTGGAGGCTTCTAGGGGCATAGTTCAGTGTTTAATTTATTTCAAAGTAGGCCTACACATGCACACTTGTTGTAACAAATATAAAAAATAATAAAACTTTTAAAAGTTTATAAACTGTGTTATGTTTTGCGGCTCCAGACTATTTTTCTTTAGTGGAAGAGAAGGCAAAATGGCTCTTTTGATGGTAAAGGTTGCTGACCCCTGGACTAGCCAATGCAGGCAATGTTATGGCTACTGTTAAGGTGCAATATTAAATGTCTAGCAAAAACAAAACCCACTGGCAAAACAGCAAAATTATCATACCCTTACAAATTCTACAAGAGCTTCCTTAGATTGGCAAGTAGTCAAGACCTTCATTTTGATAACATGTCATCATTAAACTTTCCATGAGTTTACTGAAAAAGCTCTGAAAAACCTGAAAAAAAAAAACTGAAACACCTTTTCATTGCAGAATTCTTTGCATTAAGGACATTGATCAATGAAGGTTAACTGGCAGCCACAAGAGAGCCCCCAAATGTTGCTAGTCAGTGAAAAGTCACGCAGGTAGATGTAGCTTAGTGGAAAGTCTTCTGTACATTGCTGGTTAGTGGAATGCCCACCCTATGCCTATGACAACTAAAAAGCTCTTTATCCTAATGATCATTTGAGAGCCCAATTGACATTGGTGGTCACAGGCAGTTCCCATGTTCCTCACTCCTGATGTCTTAAATGGCAACAAGCAGGGCATCTGCAGGTTATCAGTTTATCTTTCTCAAGTAGAACAAATAGAAACGAAAAGAAAATAGGAAGGAGAGGGGGAGAAAAGAAAAAAGTCTGCAAGCATTATTAATATTATTATTATTATTAATAAACAGGATTTATATAGCGCCAACATATTACGCAGCGCTGTACATGAAATAGGGGTTGTAAATGACAGACAAATACAGACAGTGAAACCGGAGGAGGAGAAGATCCTGCCCCAAAGAGTTTACAATCTGGGATCATTTGAGATTGCAAATTGTAATCTAAGGCAGTCGCTAAAATGTTCCATCCTTGTGTTTACTAAAAATGCCTCCTGTATATTGCTGATCTGTGAAGTATCTTGGTGACCTTTGCTCTGCAGTTCTTTTATTTCTTAACATTTTTCACATTTTCTCACAGGAAAAAGAGTATTTTGACAGACCAAAAAAAAGTCACATGATGGATTTAAAGGATTATTTAAAACAATGAGCACAGTCATATATTCTGAATAGCCAGAAGACTGGCTAATCTGTTGGCATGCTAATGCTCTTAATATATAGAATGAACTGCTGTATTAAGTAATTGTAATTTAGGTCATGCCAATATTCTAATTAACTTTCATATAGATATTATTTAGTGTATAAGGCATAACTGTAGTTAGGACATATTTCTAAAATTTGTTATATCTTATCTTAACATAGAGAACATTTTTTCAATTAAAGGGCAATTAACATTCATGAAACTGTGTTTTAGGAAAGTTATAGAAAAAAAACAATCACTACAGTGTGGCCAAATTAGTTTACCATATTTCAATTTACGACATACAAAGCTGACAAGATGATGCTAAAATTGGAATTAGTGCATTTTACTATAAAAGGAACACAATAATATGTTCATAGGTTTGGTAAATGTATTTGTAATCATTTTGAAAGTGATTGCAGTAACTTAGTTTTGTATTAATTAAAAGCAAAAAAAAGACAAAAACATTTGGATCACTCAAACTAATATAAATTAGTTTAATGTGTTCTTTTATACAAGGATGTCCTGATATTACACAGTTTATATCAGTTGTTGGACAGACTCATTAAAAAAAACAATCTTTTTAAGGGTCACAAGGTTCTTTATTGAGGTCCTTCATGTACCTCCTGTTTCTACTTAATTACATTGGTTTGCACTGTGTCGAGTGTGAGTGTGGGAAGGATGGTGGTGTTGTTGGGGGGGGGGGGGGGG
>NC_092859.1:97271287-97364003 GCF_032062135.1 Pyxicephalus adspersus
AGGGCAGGTCTTTTTGATTGTAAGAAATACAATTTGGGTTTATTTGGCAGGATACTGCCTCAATATGTTATAAATATATATACTCATGCATGTAGCTCTAGACCTAGGCACTTTTGCAGCATTACCTGTACCCATGCATATACAAGTGTGCAGGCACACTGAGCGAAGGACATCTCCATGGTTAATCATGGAACAGGTGCCAGAAAGCCTACTTAGGACTCAGAGTCTTTAAGGTTGTGGAAGGTCTTCAGGTTCTGATCTTACAAACCTTTATACATGAGCCGGCTCCTGATCACTTGTTGCTGATCTAGTTTATCACTATCGCTCCCATTCAGAAGGGAAGGGGCTTTACCATTTTTTTAAAAAGGGCTTTAACTCCCCTCCCCTCCCCAGAAAAAAAATGTTTACCTTATTTTAAAGGGTTGTCTTTCCTTTTATGTAACGTAATTTTTTTTAGTTTAGGTCCACTTTAAGGGGCAGCTTGTATAGATCATGAGAAGGGCAATTCAATAGGTGCCTAGGCATTAAGGCTTCTAATAGCCCTGCATCTATATATAGATAGAAAAAACACACAGAGGTTTTTAAAATGTTCCTCCGTCATCGGTCTTGATGAAGCTTGTTCTACACAAAAAAGAAGCATGGCAAAATCTTTCAGCAACAATTTTATAATACAGATAAACTTTAAAATTATTTTCTCCTTCCTTTCCCTATTTATCTCTCTATAATGCAGTTATACAGGTCCATTGGTATTATGACTAAGCAAATATAAGATTCATCTGCAGAAAAGGGCGGCCTCTGAACAATAATGATCTATTCAGTGCTAGCTAGCTCATCCATTGTCACTAGGCCAGCATAGACGGAACAAGTTAACATTTGTAAACATTTACACTGCAGTCTGTTAATAGCACAGAATAGTACTCGTATTCATTGCTTATAGGAAATGAAAGCACTATTGCAATACACACAGATATAAGCCACATAACTAAGTGCAGAATACAATAAATTATCTTGGAAATATTGAACGAAACAGCACTGAAAGACAGAGTATGGAAAGAAACAGAAAAAGTCACTTTGATGATAAATATAGCTTCTACTAGGACAGGTCAACTGAGCAAGTAGTCTGTGGCCCTTGGCCTGGCTTGAATGGGGTGCTGGATCTTGGACTGTGGGAGGAAAGCAAGAAATCTCCCATGTCAGGGACACTCTTCATGCTAAAGGACAACTTTTCAGAGATGGAGACCCTTTGAAAGATGCTATTAGAGAGGGGCCCGTGTGTGCACTTTATTAGAGAGTTTCCTCACAAATGTCAGACCACAGACAATGACTGACTATTGAGGCCTTTAGTCTGAGCCTAGGTTGTGGATGGTAGGAGTCCCACATTTCTGCTTAATGCAATTTAAGCTTCATGACTAAGTGCCCCTTCGGGTTGGGATTTTTCTGTTTGCCTGACACTCTGTACCCCTTATCCCAATGGTCCCCAACCTTTTAGAGCTCATGAACCACTAAATGCATGAAATGTGCATTGCACGGGGAGCCGTGTGTCACACAAGGGGGAAGAAACTTCCCCCAGAGTGAGGTCATGATGCCCACTGCCCTGAGTCTGTGATGCGTACAGGAGACGTGGTGTGCATCTCTGGCCAGTGCGCCCCCCCGCAAGTGGGGTCCTTTTACTGACCCCACTGGGGGTGCACCCCTGCCTTATCCCTCATTTCTGCTATTTGCAGTGATTTAAAACACATCCTTAGACTGAAGATGGATCAAGCCTGTTTAATTATTTCTGCCCCATCTGAGAGGTATCCAGGAAAAATCCACCACTCCTACAGGGGTGAGAGCTACATACATATTCTGAACAAGCCATTTTAAACTTTTTAAAGCTAGCCCTCATTTTGGAGAATTTTATTTTACATGGTTTACAACACAAATAATCTGGATCCACACTGGTGTAGTGCAGCACCATGCAGCAATGTATGTAACAAGTATTTATTTATGATGGAATGTCATAAAAGTTCTTTTAGGTCTCTGAACTGAAGGTATCAAGCTGGAGCATGAAATGACAAGAGGGCTTTTCTTTGCACCTATCGCCTACACTTTACTAGAATGGAGACAGGGAAAAAGGGATAGAGAGTGGCACAGGTACCGACAGTTCTGAACAGGTCAGCAGAATAATTGTAGGTAAGCAGACATACAGGGACAGTTTTATGAAAGCTCTCCAAGGTTGGAGAAAATACACTTTCAAGAGTAAAGCTGGGTGATCCAGCAAACCTGGAATGGATTTCTTCAAAGTCATTTCCTATTTGCCAGCAAATGTTTTGAATCCTGGACCAGATCCATTTCAGGTTTGCTGGATCACCTAGCTTTACTGATAAAGGGGAATTCTCTCCAGCCTTGGATTTCATAAATCAGGCTAACAGGGTTAATGATAGTTGCACAGGAAGAAGCTATCCAGCAATAGGCGAGTGTTAGGAGCTGAAGATCTTCCAGCTGCTTACAGCTGAAAGCTATGCCCTTTAAATTGATTGTTTTTGTGCTAGTTCCATGACTGGCCATGTACCTCTGAGGGGACACTATTTGCGTAGCGTGCCTATTCGTTTAGATACCTATCGTGATGTGCAGTGTTATGCTCAGGCATAACAATATTAGTACATTAGTTGCCATCAGTATAAGTGATGAAAATCCTCCCGTGGGGACACCTGTTCATGGGACAGCTCTCCAGGATAAACATTGTATTGGTTTGTTATCAATTTATTTCCTGTTGAGTCTTTAGGACAGGAAGTAAAGGCAAATTTCTCTAGTAAGGTGCAGACAGGAAGAAAAATCTGATAAGGATTTTAGGCTTTCCCTGCTCTTAAAAAAACAAATGTTTTTGGCTGAACTTACACTTTATTTAAAGCTTTTGATGGCTCTCCATCAAGATCTACTCTTGCATGCTTTTTGTCATATGTTCTATCTACCACGACTATATTTTGAGAAGAAGACAATGGTATTGTGTTCTGTACCACTTCCTAATTCTCCCTAGACTAGGGTAGTTACAGTGATCTCTTACTATATAAATTGCATATGGATGGTCGTTACATGGTTATATTTGCAGCAAGTAGGTAATCTTTCCATAAACTGTATATAGCTGATATTTTCATAAGCATTTACACAGCAATATGCTAAAATATTGTATCTTACTAAAGTTACCACAAGCAGAAGCAGACACAGAAAAAATAGATTTCAAATATCCTCACTTTGCCTTATTTTGCACATTAATTGCTGACTTCATTGCAGCTTACATTTTCTGTAAACTGAAATGACTTAACAAAGCTTGCCCATCCATTGTAATACTTGCACTAAAATGTTTTATTGACTGAAGTAGAACAAGAAGTATTAAAGCCCAATGGCTGACAAATGAAGAGTAAACAGTTTAAAACAGCTCAATCAATAACGACAGTGCTTTGCAATTTTTTGTTTAAATGAACCATCCAAAGTTCAAAACAGGATATTGACATTGGTTTTATGTTTTCATTTTGTTGCTATAACAAATAATGTTAAGTTATAGGCATGGTGCACAAAGTTGTTAAAACTTGTGCATTACTTTATTTAGAACTTTTCTAATTTGTATCCAATTCTTACATACATTAGCTATATTATTATCAATAACGGTGTCTGAAATGTAGTGCATGCTACAAAGTGTTGTCTCTAGCTAGAATATTTTTAGATTTCCAGGATATTTAGTGGCCTGCAGACCTTAGTTTAAAATGTAAGTCACAGACCCCAATAGTTGGAGTTAGGTATGGGTATACAATAGTAAGGTCCACTTACCTGGACTCATCTACTTCCCCTTTCCCCTACTATAATTCTGCTTCAGCCTTTAATAAGTGACCTATGAAGGGAACACGGGCAGACTTCACCAGTTACCCGTGTTTTGATTGTCCACATTCAAAATGCATACTTTTCCAAAATGTTTGCTTTTTTAAGCATTAAAGAGTTAATGTTGGGGTCCATCTTCAGAGCTCCCAGCAATATGCAGTCTCAGGGTACACCAGAAACAAGGGTTGCTAGAGACCACTAGGAGACTGAACATCAATAGGCTCAACATGTCCAGTCAAGGTCTTTATGCCAAACTGTACATGCGTAATTTTCAAATTACCTTCTATTTAGGGACCAGACCATTTTCTTGGCCACTGTTAAGTCTAGCTCTCTCACTCATTCCAAGAGCCACAACCCCTATGACCTTATCTTTTAGCACTATACCAATAAACATTACTGATTAGACCACATAACTGTTTACAGTCATTTCTTCTTCTGGTTCAAAGCATCAAGACAACACAATTCCCAACAGTTTACAATAACTCACTTTTATTGTTAGTTAAAAGAAGCTCTTAGTTTTCTTCTATTTTAAGAATGCACTCTAGCTCCTCAGGAGCTACTACTACATAATACTGAGTCGTACCCCAGGAAAAGGCTACTCACAAACAATACCAAGAAATAGAAGGTGTGAGAACTGAACAGGGCAGGTGCTACTTCTGGTACCAGCCTGGACTGACTCACCATCCTCCTTAGTCATTCACTTGCTTGCTTAAAGCTATTTGACAACATCAACCAATGGGCTGTAGGGGAAAACATGAGTAGGGGGGGCATGACTATGGACTTTGTACAGCGCTGCATAATATGTCAGTGCTATATAAAGACGTGTAATAAATGTGTAATAATAATAAAACTTAACCAAGTATACTAACACCTGATTACATATGAATGCTTTTTTTTATTATTACACAGTATTTATGTAGTGCTGACATATTACACAGCACTTTACAAAGTCCATAGTCATGTCACTAACTGTCCTTTAAAGGAGCTCACAATCTAATGTCCCTACCTTAGTAATATGTCATTACCACAGTCTAAGGTCAATTTGGGGGGAAGCCAATTAACTTCACTGCATGTTTTTGGAATGTAGGAGATAACCGGAGAACCAAGGAGAACACGCTAACTCCATGCAGATAGCCAAGATTTGAACCTGGGACCAAGCGCTGCAAAGGCCACAGTGCTAACCTCTGAGCCACCGTGCCACCTATTATGAATTCTTTTAGGAAGTACTCAGCTAGATCTTACTTTTATGTAACGCAAATAATATCATACTTTGGATACATAATTTTAAATAACAGAATAATATTTTTTAATGTCTTAGAAGATTTTTTTTTTTTTTGCAGTCATACATTGTTTTTTAAGAAATCTGTATTGGTTGAGCAAGATGAAAAGCTTTGTAAAAATAAAACTAGAATTAATTATATAATACATATAGTATAAGTAGTGGAATATTTCCCCATTTACTGATTTACTATGTCTCTTATCTTGCTAAAAGAATAGGACTTTGCTTCCTAATATCAGAGACTTTATTAAGCAGAACTGTGGACATCATGGTACAGGCATCATTAAATCTTACTCCATATCTTCTGAGATTAGCAGTCAGAGGCAATGGTAGTGATGCAGATATACAGTTACAAGGCTGTTGTCCGAAGTACCTAGGCACCCTGCTTACCAGTAAAAGCATTACTATTTTTAGAAGGTGTTTATAACAAAAGGTACATTTTCCTGGTACTGCTTAGACCAACATAACATTTTTAGATGTTTCTAGTAACATGGCAGAATCTTTGCATTTTTAGTTCAGGTTTACTTTAAAAAGTTTGATTTGGTATGGAAATGTGGCACTTGTGTTTCTTTTCAGTAATAATGTTTGTTGGATTAAAAATCTAGACAGAACAGTGCTGGTTCAGCCAAGCAGATTCCTATAATATGTAAACATTTTGTCTGATAACTCAGTTCATTCATCTGAGCCTTTTGTGTAATGCAGAAGCAACATGGCATCACTCCAAGTCCCAAGCTTTTCATTTCTTTTTACCCACACTTTGGTGTCTGGGCCTTTTTTGTACTCAGTAACCGTTACCGAGATGGAAAAAGTTAAGTTACAGCACAAGTAGATGAGTGGTTTCATTAGGATTCAGTTTATAGTTGAACTGAAAACAAGGACACAGGATTGTGTGTTCTCATTTCATTCCCCGAGCATCTGTTGAGATTTATTAGACCACACTGGTTACCACATTTATTGTGAATGTTTTTCTTCTGGACTTATGTATACAAGCTGATATTCCTTATACGAATTGAAGAAAATAGTGAGATTAAAATGTTTTAAGCCTGTGAATGCATTTTAAAATAAACTTGATAGTAAAGTAATGGAGGATGCTTGGTACAATAGATGCAGATCAGTAGGTATAAAACTTCACTCCGGCTACATGCTTGGTGTGGCTAATTGACGGAAATTAATGATGACATAGACAGCCAGACAATATTGTTAGTAGGAGGCAGCAATGACAACACCCGTATTTAACTTATAACATGTTTTATGAATTTTCAAAGTATTCGGTGGCATGCTGCTTTTTTTAAAAACAGGAATAATTGTGACATGTCATCACAGGTAGGCATTATTTCAAGGAGTTCTTTAGCCATATTTTGCATGATTTAGGTTGACTATCTCTTTACACGTCATTTATTCTTGGCTGCATCCACTTCTGTCCGGCCTCTATATGATGATGCCAAACATGGATCTTGTCATTTTTTTCAGACCCAGTAAAGTTCTCCATCCAGCTCTCTGCTGCATGGACCTTTACCTGATTTTGGCATTACTTTGCTTTTTCCCATTTCAGTGTTGGCATTCATTCGGCAGAAGCCTGCCCGAAGACTGAATCTCTTGTTTTAAGTATTTAACTGCCTCACAACCAAGTTTTTTTCTCAGCTAGGAGCCTTTTATTTATTTTAAATTATGTGTCATAAAATATGTGTTTGGACCAAAATACCTAATTGGGTATTCTTGAATTTAGTAATCTGATATTTTACATTTTTAGTGTCTGCAATAGGGGGCATGTGGATAGAAGAAGGACTCACAGGACATGCATTCTTCCCAGAATAGATTACACTTCCTTGTCTTTAAACATAGTTTCAGTGCTTTACTTGGTAGGTAACTACCGGTATCAACTTGGTAGGTGATAGGTAAACTTGATAGGTAGGACAAAAAAACAAAGGAAGTTGAACACAAATATTCACGTGAGTCTCCTACAGCATCTGAACTATAAGTAGCTAAGCAAAAGGTTTGGGGTGTAACTCTGTTCAAGTGATGCGTGAATAAAATATCTTCTTAAGCCTACAATACCTGCCTTCCTAATAAGATGGTCTATACCCTCTAGACCCCAAATCTAGCCAATCACAATCTTTTTTTAGGGTGTCTATTCTTAGAGGTCAAGATCTAACAAGAATCCTTTCAGAGTGATGCAACCATGTTTTGTTATAGCTAAGTCCAATTTACTGATACAGCCTCTCCAAAAATAATCTAGATAAAAAATAGACAGGACTTCTTGTATCCATCTATCTCAAAGCCTTCCTAACTTCACCGATAGAAAAGTTCCCATTTAGCCTTGGTAGGTTAGTTGTGCAGTCCCAGCATTCAGTTGTCCATAGGTCCTAATTATGCAAGCGAAAAACTGGGGAGGTGGGGGGCGAAGATTGGCAAGGGAAATCCGTAGGCAGAAAGGGCTACAGGAAATGACAAGAGCCTGACAAGACATCAAGTAATCGGAAAGGTAAGTCCAATTCCCAAAAGTTGAGTCCACAAGGGTAGAGATCTGAAAGGATAGTCCAAGAGTTTGTGGCTAGGAGATTGATCACAGACCATAAAGTATCCATATATGTTTTATATACTGCCCTGACTACCATTTTAAAATGATAATAAATGCTTGACCCTATGACTTTAGGGGGTGGTTCACACAATCATGTTGCAGTACAGGTACAGCCTATTGTTCAGGAAATTGACAAGCAGTATAGGATGTAGAACTTCTCATGGCCCATTAAGCAGTTCAGATCATGGTGTGTAGAATATTGGGGCCTAGGGAAGCAATAAAAATAAACAAAAATGCCTAGAAAAACATTAGTCAGATCTGTCTCCCCCATTACATATTTAAAAACCAAAGAGCGACATTATTCACAAGTACTAGTGTGTAACTAAAACATCAAAATATTCCCAAACAACAATAAATCAAGAATTCTGAGCTCAACAAACTGGTTACGTACAGCAATGTAAATGCACATTGATTGAAGAAAAATACTAAATATACTAAATCTTTTTTATGTTTAATTCTTCAATAAATAGGCATCACTATAATAAAGTGTGTGATTTTCAGGACTAGCAGAACAGTATTTCAGGCAATGTACGTTATTTTTAGAGTATTTATCTGTTAGAGTGGAGTTTTGCTTTAAATCTGTAACGAAGAAATCATGAAAAGCTATTTTAATCATATGGAAGAAGGGCTTTCTGCCATCTAGAGGAAAACTGCAAATTAGTAAAAGTGTAAGAAAATCTGTTATTAAAAACACAAAACAGGAAGACTCAAATATCCTGAGGAACCAGAAAAACAATGCCCAGCCAAAGTAAGAAAACAGATTTCATAAGCATACTGTGGATGCTTCTTATATTCAACTTTGCTGCATGAACGCAAAAAGAGAATTATGAAGCATCTGCAAAACATAATCATCAACAACACCCCCTGTGCTATGCACTATTTTCTATTCTTTAGCAGATTACAATAACACTTAAGGTCTACTTGTTATTAGGAAAATATATAATTTGCCAAACAATTTCCATTATCTATACACATAAACAGAATGCAACGTTAGCGGTTCTTGGAAATACAGGAGTGTTGAATTATTGTAGAAGCAATGTCACAACATGTTAAAGAAAAGCCAACACTTCGGGACCACACAGGGTGCCATACTCAAGACAGCATACTGACTTCAGGAAGAATGGTAACTTTTCTTCAAAATGTAATGACAGTGCTTTTACAATGAAGCAACAAGCCTGCATTTAGGAGTGCTGGTGACCTTGTGTTCTGTTTCCATAAATTCCATGCGGCACTATCAATGGTAGTCAGTTCATGAAAATGCCTTTCCTATATTAAAAAGTTTGTTTGCTGGAAGCAGTATATTACTATCATGACCATTATTTATACAAAATATTGCCATTTTTTTAGAATATATTTATAAGAATATTCTGCATCATCTATGTTTAATAGTGCCCATCACCTGAAAAGTGTGCCAGCAGTTTCACCACCATTGGACATTCACCACTTTCACTGTTATAAAATGATGATTGCCATATTTAGAAATCAGGATGATTGCAGATTATAGTTTGCAGGAAATTTACACCACTTTAAAAATGCAGAATCCAAAAGACCACAACGGAGGTCAGTGGTAGGAACACCCTAATTGCCATTTTTGCCCTGATCACTGTAGAGAATATCTAATGAAATTGGAAAACCAGAATAAAACTGTAACTGCCTATTTTTATGAATATGACAATTTAAAAAGTAATTGTCAGTTAAGTCAAATTAAATGAATAATGATAAAATAATGGATGCATTGGTTGAAATAATTCACAATCATCGGCTGTAGCTGTTTGGGTTATTTCCATATATATTGCATGGCTATGTTTTGAATTTTTTTATATATATGCTCATGCCTATACAAACTTTATGTCACTTTAATACATTAAATAGGATTCTAGGCCCAGACTGTTGTGGTCTCTGGTTCTCCTCTGGGACGGATTAGTTGTCCATCTCTGGGTTCTATTAAGACTGGAATCAGTCACTGATGTATTTGTCTATTGGCAAATAAGTGGATTTGAGGCTCATTGAGGTGGGTATTCAAAAGTAAAAATCAGAGACTTAGAAGTCAGATTTGACGATAGGGGCTGAATGGCTCTATCCCTGACTAACAGAAAGAATCGCACGTGTGCACATTTTTGTCTTGCCCACCCTTTTCCAACCAGGCTTCATGTGACCCCTTTGTTTCCTTCTGAGATCCCTTGAGCCATGAGAACTGGTGAATTGATCTTCCAACTACAATCACCACTAATGCAGGAGGACACTTTTTCACGGACCACTAAAGTAAGTGATTACCTCTGAACTAAAACATTCTTATTTAGATTTTAGTTTTTTTCCCCCAATCTCCAAAAATGAAGATTCTGATCCATGAGAAGAAATGCAAATTAATAATTGACCACTAGAGGTCAGTGCAGCACCTTGAGATCAGAACTGAATATTCAGGAATAAGACTTTTCACAGCTATATTTCACATATCAGACTAACAGGTTGGCTCATATTTGAGTCATATTGGGGTATATGAGTAGAATGTAAGCCATCGCATGGTAAATATGTTGATGAACTTGGTTTATGCATTTTTTTGTAATTTTCAATATTTTACTGTAAAAACAAGGGTAACACACTGTTAATGGACCTGGTGCAGCAAGAAGGAGAATCCATCACACCATCAATGCCCCAGAACAATACATCTACCCCCAAATTGCTTCTTTTTTCCTAAAGATTACTGAATAAAATACTTTTAAAGCTTTCTACCTTACAGATGATTTTACTCAAAACATCAAAACTAATTGCAAGAAGTCTTCTGTATTTAGGTCACTACATAAATGCCAAGGCATTGTGTTCATGCACAAAGCTGTGCACTGCAGGACTTACTGGAACCACATTAATATCACCTCATGAAAGATCTGCATTTTAAATTACATGAAAATGCTATATTTATAAAGCAGAATCTGACATTCACCAAACTAGACAGTGTGTGAGTCTTCCAGGTGTTTTAAAAGGCAAGTGATTGATTCACCACAAGCGAATATTTGTAGTCACATTTACTGCTTTTTAAATACTTTCTCATTTAAATAGGATGTGGGGGGGGTGACCTTTGGATAATATACCCATAGTCAGGTCACCTTAAAGGGAAACTTTAGCCCTGCTGGCTGTAAGGCTTTTTATGCAGAAGAGATTTTGTATGTCTTTTCTGAAAAAAGTTTTTATTCTGCCTGCCAGCAATGTTTATTCTGAATGTATATTGCTGACATGCTTGGTGACAGGATAAATTATCTTCAGTGCCCATGCATTGGAGTGCTGTCATCTTTAGCCAGACAATCAAGAAAGCCAAATATGCCACCCAAAATAAAAAAAAAAAAAACAAGCAAAGGAAAACTTGTTGATGTTGATTTGCTGGGAGGAAATTTAAAGCCCATAAAAGCCCATCTCCAGACAAATATTCACCCCAACCCTCCTGTCAGTTCATTCTGCATGTTTTTTCTTACTTTGAGAAGAAAGATATTACATTTCATTCTGCTGTCTGGCACCCTTGCTGGAGTCATTCCTGGATGTAGAGGGCCACTAATCAAGTACTGCTTGTATGTCCATATCAGTCGGTTCCTAAAAGTCCTCTTGAGCTGAACTTGTTGCTGCAGACTCTAAATTGGGGTGTTTTTTGACTTTCCAACAAGGAGCCTTTTTTTAAGAAATTTCCTTTTTACACACACAAAAAAATTAAAAAACCCTAACAGGGCTTTTATCCTTTTTATATATACTAACGTATACCTTGGTACACTTTTACATACACATTTTAGGTTTGCAGTCCTAGTCTGATTTATTCTCATTACTGATTCATTATTAATACTGTTTTATTCTTGCATATATGTTTCCTGTTGAGTGAATGCAGTTAACAAGGACAGTGTGAGATTTTGACCACAGGAGTCTTCCAAAATCTCATACCTCAGCTGCTATAATAATTCTTTTCTGGAATTTATTCAGTCATTGGCAGTTATTTAATAAAGAGTTTGGTGGGAATGGAGCAGGGATGACTGAAGATTCTTTTAGAAGTAACTTTTTTATGAAGTAATGCATGAATTGAGTTTTTATTTATTTCTAATACAGATTTTCTTTTTAAAGTTAGCCTCTAATGACAAAGATAATGTTAGAAATGCACTGCGCTGAAAGGCATATAGGATAATACAAAAACAGGTAGGTAGCACTTCTGAAGCCCCCTAATTATGAAGGCTTCTTTGAATGCATGGTTTTTTAAACTGGATGCGGTGAGGTGTTTGTGTGTGTTCAAAAAGAATTAAAACTGAGCTCAGTAAATGTCTGGCATAGATATCTGTGTGGTATTCATTGATATTTGCGTGGTATTTATTGATATCTGCTGGGTCAAATTACCCCTGAAATATGTCAGTCCTAAATGTGGCAGATCAATTTTTCTCATATTTAATAGGGGATTATCATTGACTTTATTGGAAGAAGTCTTCTTGATGGCTGACACAAGAATTCTAAATATTGAAGGTCAGGATTATGCTTAGCCCTGTTCCTTTTTAGCTGATACAATGAATTATTGAAGAGCATATGTAACAAGGCTGAAGCTTGTTAAATTGGTATGCCCTTGCTTTCATAACAGTGAGTGAAACCTCCTTTTGGTATTGCATTATGTGAGATGGAAGAGACATGATGAAGGGTGATAAGCCCAGTAGACTGGAATAACAACACCAAAATGTGTGAAAAGAGCTACATAAGCACAAGGGAGGCAAAACAAAGAAAGGCGTACATGTAAATTACCAGCTATGTTTTTTTAGGCTCACACACAAAGATAAGGATTCTTATTTTTTTGGTGACACTTATTTTCAGGTAAGTCTTGTTTAAAAACTTGTCACATGGCTAATATAAAATCATTATACTTGCATTAAACATAGTGAATTATTAATATTATTTTTATTATTATTGCACAATGTCCTGTCTTAGTCCATTCCTTCCAAAAATGTCTGGCATTTAAATTTGTAGTAGTCAGTTCCATATAATAGTAACCAGTTTTCAAATATTAATCAATAATTTTGTAATGTCTGGCCTGAACTGTAAAAATAACAACATGACAACACAGAGTTATGTATAATAGCTCTAATTTTCAGGTTTTAGCTTTTATCAGTTTTTATCCCATGTTTAAATGTTGACTTCATCTGAAAGTAATATCTCAGCTGGACATTATCATTATATATCTGGTCCAAATGTTGGTTTTATCAGAACTATTTTTGTCTTCATCCTCTCCTATAAGGTAATAGACATCTATGGATATAGGGGTATTGTATAGGCTTCCAGTGTCTATGCCTTATGGGTTCATCATGGACAGCTTACTGTCTTTATTGTCAGGCAGGACAGCACTGAAAATGTAATCGGTAAGTAGAACTTTTACACATTTGCTGTAGTTCTACCCATACTGGCCTGTGGGAATTCAATTATCAAGCCTGTACAGTGTAACCATCCAAAATATATGAAGTGTAATGGAAGCTTTAAATGATGGGGTAAGGTGGTTATTTTGTTGGGGAAGGAGCAAGCCAGTGCAGCTTAGAAAAGGAGTCCAGCTAGCTCTAGCTAGCAGAGAGAAGAGGTTGGTCGGAGCTGTGCTATGCCGTCTGATGTACAAGCATGGGGAGTCTCCATATGTGCCTGCTTGGGTGCCACACTTTCCCTAATTCATAGGGCCTAATTTATTAAAGCTCGCTTAGGCTGGGGAGGATACACTTTCATCTGTGAAGCTGCGTGATCCAGCAAACCTGGACTGGATTTCTTCAAAAGTCATTTGCTATTTGTTAGCAAATGTTTTCAATCATGGACCAGATCCATTCCAGGTTTGCTGGATCACCCAGTTTCACAGATGAAAGTGTATCCTCTCCAATCTATGTGAGCTTTAATAAATCAGGCCCATAGACTTCCAACTTCCTTCTGGCATGGAGCCATTAAATCTAGTAATGTAAATGACTGTTGTGTGCCACTTCCAGGAAGTTACTCCTAGGCAACAACACATGGGCAGAATCTAGGAGCCCCTACACCAATCAGTGGTAAAGGAAGATTCAGAAGTAGCCAAGAAACCAACTTTAACACCCACAGATGCAATACACCTGTAAAGGTAATCAGTCACCTTTATAATATCAGCATTATTGCAAAAGCAGCCTCCAACATTTGATAGGGGACAGAGTTGCACCAGACAAAAATGCTGACAGATTTTTCTTTCAGAAGATTTCTGATTTTAGTAAATCAAGCATATAATTGCATGCAGTTTATTTAAATGATTAATCTGATAATACAATTTTTTACCATTTAATAAATGAGGTCAAGAAAGTATAATTGACCTGCCTCAGAAAAATATAAAATAAGCTTAAATGGAACCCAATTATTAAAGTGTGTTTTTGATATGTCATTCTCCTGAAGAATTTGTATGAATGACAAGGGTTATTTCTGTGACTGTAATGGAATATTTTAATACATCAGTATGTGCAGTGATGATAACATTGTGGTTTGCCAGGACTCCTAATCACCCAATGCCAATTGACTAATTCCCTGGTATAACGTATGTGTAAATGCATGAAAAGATCTATTTATATGCTAATCCAGATTGTCTGATGTTCTGGCTATTAACTTTTCAAGAAAACAATTTTTGTTCTTTGATAAAATTCTAAAGACACCATGACAAATAATTCTTGGCCTAAATATATTCCATGACATGTATACTTACTAATAGTATTGCTGTATGTACCTGATACGATTTTGAACTCAATTTTTTAGCTGTACTAGCTGTTTACCTGGCTTTGCCGGTACAAAGTTCAGCAGTGCACTCACATGTGTCTCAGCCATATGTCTAGCAAGTTTGGTTTAAATGTCTCTATGCGTGTCCTAGTGATGACATACACACATACATCCAAATATAGCTCTGACATATAGCACAGCGCTGAACAAACATGACTGGTGCACTCACATGAGTCTCAGTCATATGTGTAGCAAGTTTGGTTTAAATGTCTTGATGCGTTTCAAGTGATGGTGGAACATACATACATACATACAAACATAACTCTGACATACAGCACAGCGCTGTACAAAGATCAGCTGGTGCACTAACATGAGTCTCAGTCATATTATGTCTAGCAAGTTTGGTTGAAATGTCTCTATGCGTTTCCTAGTGATCACATACACACATACATACATACATACATAAAAATATAGCTCTGACATATAGCACAGCACTGTACAAAGATGACTGGTGCACTCACATGAGTCTTAGTCATTTGTATAGAAAGTTTTGTTGAAATGTCTCCATGCGTTTTCGAGTGATGGTGGAACATACATACGAGGGGGTGCTGAAAAGTTCCTGGCTTTGCCCCCTTCTAGATGAAATAGTAAATGAGTGTGGGGGTATATGACAGTCCAATATCTTAGTATGTAACTGTGCAAATATCAGGTCTATCCGATTCCTAAAACTGTTTTTTCTTTTAGTGAGAAGCTGTGATGGCGGAGGCACAAGCAAGTTTCACGTCGTTGGAGTTACGGGCGGTCATGAAGTTTTTGTTTCTCCAGGGAAAGTCAGCAAAGGACATTCACACTGAGATCTCAAAAACACTGGGGAAGAAGTGTCCTTCGTACAGCACTGTCAAAACCTGGATATCTCGTTTCAAGACCGGGCATTTCACCGTTGAGGATGAGCCCCGCAGTGGGCGCCACCCAACCTCAACTGACCCGGCAACCTGCGATGCTGTCCATGAGCTGATTATTGAGGACCGGCGAATATCTGCAAAAAAGATACCCCAGATACTTGACATTGCATGGGAGCGTGTTGGGTTTGTTATCACCACTATTCTAGACATGTGCAAGCTTTCATCGAAGTTGGTGCCAAAATGTTTAAACAGTGATCAGGAACAAGTTGAAGCATCCAAAGCCGTTTTGGCCTATTTTGAAGCTGCACAGGACTTTTTAGCTAGGTTAGTGACTGAGGATGAAACCTGGCTCCACACCTACCGTGTTTCCCCGATGATAAGGCATCCCATCAAATAAGCCACCACCCGATTTTTGCTCAAACAATTAAAATAAAGCACCCCCTCGCGAATAAGACATCCTCTGATACCTGATACTGTGTGCCTCTGTGTGACTCCTCGATGCTGGCTGCAGTGCAGAGTGAAACTGAAAGTGACTTCAAAGGACAAGCAAGCTGCTGATCCCTGCCCTAACAGAGTCTGTTACCCAGCGAGTCAGTGATCAGAAGGGGACAATGAATGGCACAGAGTGATCAGAAGGGGGCAATCAATGGCACATACAGTGGTGATCAGAAGGGAGGGGACAATCAATGGCACATGAGTGATCAGAGGGGGACAATGAATGGCACAGAGTGATCAGAAGGGGACAATCAATGGTACATGAGTGATTTTCAACAATAAATTGTACTGTAGTCTTCTTCATGGAAAAATAAGACATCCCCCTGAAAATAAGACCTAGGGCGTATTTTGGCATTTCAAAAAATATAAGACAGTGCCTTATTATAGGGGAAACGGTATGATCCTGAAACCAAGGAACAGTCAAAGGAATGGCACCACAGCCGGTCCCCGTGGACAAACCCAGAAATCAGCCAAAAAAGTAATGGCGTCCGTTTTCTGTGACAAAGACGGTATTCTGTTGGTGGACTACCTACCTCAGGGACCTAGTATCACCAGACAGTATTAAGCTAACCTCCTGGACCAGCTGAAGGAAGCAATTAAGATGATACGCAGTGGAAAGTTGACAAAAAGGGATACTTTTTTTGCAGGACAATGCACCTGCGCACATGTCCAACGTTGTGGCTGCCAAATTGAACACCCTGGGTTTCTAATTGGTCCACCAACCCCGCTACTCACCTGACCTGGCCCCTCAGACTAATATCTGTTTTCGAATTTGAAGAAACACCTGAAGGGGCAACGTTTTGAGGACATATCTGACGTCAAAGATGCTGCTGGGAGCTGGTTTGTGGCCCAATCAATATTTGAATGGTCTAGAAAAGCTGCAACTACGCTGTACCAAGTAAATCGGTCTCAGGGGGGAATATGTTGAATAAATGTGATATTTCATAAGTTTGGCTCTCATCTTTCTGGGCAAAGCCAGGAACTTCTCAGCACCCCCTTGTACATACACACATACAAACGTACATCTAATTTTATATATATATTGTTGTATTCTGCAGCAATGTATTTTTAGAAATATAGATTTTTTTAAACTGCTAACAAGAGGTTAAATTACATGTAGGTAAAAAAAAAAAATAACACATAAAAACAATAAAATATAAGTAAAGTAGACCTGCATTTAAAAAAATGTAAAGATTGGATTTCCTATAGGGAACATCTTTAAATATACAAGAAATGCATGCTGAAACAAAACCCTTTATCTTTATTTCTCCCAAAAATATCATTCAATTTATTGCGAGTGTCCCAGGCACTCCTGGACTTACAGCCTTCATTTGTAGTTCATTGCTTTTGCCTATTTTCTTTCTTTCTTTTTTTAAATTGTATTTTTATTGAAAATTTTCCAACAGAATTACAAAACAGGAAATAACATTAAGGTACAAGGACATTACAGGTGTAAAAAAAACTTGAGCAAGACAGTCATGGGGCAACGGTACAATTAGAAGTCTGAAAGTGATTGACAGTTGATCTTGACCATAGGAACATTAGTACACTATACACTTAGTCAGTAAACCGTATAAGAATACAAAAAAAAAGGAAATGTCCATATATTTAGTAACAGCGATATCAAACAGTACCTGTGCATAGTGAACATTAATCTACAACAAAAATAATGAAATACATATGTCAAGTATCAAAAAGAAAAAGAAAAACAACAAACACATACAGTAAAATGAGTAAATTTCCTGAAAACCAAACTAAAAGAACAGAAGGGAGTGGGGAAAGGGTAGGAGAAAGTAGTGTGAATGCAACCTAAGTCAATAAGACTCTGGGTATCAACTGGACAATCGAGCATAATATTGGTCCCAGCCTTCCCACGTTTTTTCATAATTATCCATGGCGTTTCTAAGGAGAGCGGTAAGGTACTCCATAAGTCGCACTTCCTGAATTCTCTTATATAGGTCCTCCATGGAAGGGGGCAGAGTAGCCTTTCATTTAGCAGGTATCAGTGTCCGTGCAGCTACTAAAATATGCAATACCAGTTTGCGAGCGAGTTTGGGTAACATTTTAAGTGGTTGGCCTAAAAGGTGGGTCAGAGGATCTAGGGATACCTGCATCTGAACGACCTCCGAAAGCAATGAGTTAACTCGAGACCAATAGCTTTTAATAATGGGACAGGACCAGAAGATATGCTCCAAAGTGTCTTGGGGGTCCCTGCAACGCCAACAGTTAGGGTTAGTACCCGGGAAAAGTACAACTGGGGTATGGTACCACCTGAAGATGATTTTATATAAGTTTTCCTTATATAACGCACAAATGGAAGTCTTTATTAGAGGCTTCCCAAATCTGCCTATTTTCTTTCTTTTTTCACTAGCCAAGTCAGATTGTCAACTATCATTGTGCAGATCTGACATAGGAAAGAAAAATTCGAATTTACTATTTAGAAAGTCTACACGGAAACAAGTTATGCTGTTTGGGCACTGATTTCACATTACTGGCCTTTTTATTGAAATAGATACTCCACTGGGCTCATATTCAACACAATCAGCATGGTAATTGGTCTAGATTACCTATTACCAGTTTAGTATTACCAACATGTGCAGTGGCCACTCCATCCCCAGAAAAGAAGCCACATTTGAAGAGACCACATGTACTATTGATTCCATATTTGATTCCATGAAGTGCATGGCCTAATTCACCCAAGTCTTAAAACTGCAGATTCACAGTAAATTCAACACAACAACCTGTGCAAACTAGTTCTCTAAGTTCTGATTTTGAGCCCCAAGGCATTAATACTTTTACATGATGAGTAAAAGCTTATAAAAAAAGCTCTTGGTAAACCTATTTTTAATACTCCATAGCCATAGAGTGCGTCTGTGAAAATAAACAATCACTTGTAAATGATGTTTTCAATAACTAGCATGAATATTATCCTCAGATATACAACTTTTAAGAGCGAACTACATAATCCTTCCCATTTTCAGGAGGATTTTGTTTGTTTTATTACTCACTAATCTGCTGTTGACATTACAGGCAGCACTTCATCTGTGTTATTGCAATATAATCTTTGGCCATTAAAAATGTCATTTGAGGCTCGAGGTTTCTGAATTATGCAGGCAGACAAATACTGCGTTATGTCATTCTAGATAATATGTATGGCAATAATTAAATATCATAAGGCGCAAGATCATTGGTAATATCATTCACAATCTTTAACGTCCGTACTAAACTCCTCAAATTATTAATAAACGTCCCTAATTTGTATGCACATTGCAATTTAAATATAGCTGTATGTGGAAAGTGCACAATAATTTACAGTACACTATGAATGCACTGGGAAACCCCAGGTGTGAAATGAATATGAATAATATAGGGGTTAGCCACAGCTGTATATCTGCAAGGATAGGCCATTCTGTAAGGGACTAAGACTGACTGTGCAAGGAAGACACTAGTCTGGGAGGCCACCAAAACACCTATGTTACACACCCCAGTGGCTGAGACATTCAGAACCTCATGGTAAAGTATTAAAAGAAGCCAATATTATTCAAAACCCACTTAAAATCTCACCATGTGTTTGCCAGAAGTTAGCTTGAGGAAAGTCCTATAGTCTAAAGAAACTAACATTCATCCTTTTTACCAGTCAGACTAAAATCTTATATTCAGTACAAGCTAAGATTGTACAGTATAAACATAAATAAATTGCAACTGCAAATAAAAAAAATTGCACATATTTCCATAAGACATGACATTGGCAGCATCCTCATGCTAAGGGAATGTGTCTCTATACCAGGCCCTGGATGGCTTGTGAGGTTAGGAAGTATACTGAAAATACAGGAACATACTGCAGAAAACCAGATGTGATACAAGTACGTAAGGAACATCAGCCTAGAGAGAAGATTTGTCCTTCAACAATGAACTCAAACTTGAAGTCCAGCAATGGCTTAAAATGTCCTAGAATGGTAAACCCGTAGTCTAGAAGCTGAATCCAACGGTGAATTTATGTCTAAACTTTAAAGAAGTTGTTCATTGGCATTCCTTTCCCCTCGTGTAGATTACAGGAAGCTGCTCTAAAGATGAATTTAGACTTTCATACTAGATGCCCTTGAAATAAGTATATGTGAATTTTAATGAAAAATTCTAATTTGCTCCCATTTGGTCTGTTAAATATACTGTTGACCTACTGATCCTGCCAGATATCTGGTGAGATAACTTTCCATGCTTTTTGCCTGTGCTGACTGTTATCAATTAGCTTTGGTACATGTGGGTATGGCACTTTGCATTTTGCCCGCTGTCTGTTTTCCCCCATAAGCAGCCATGTGTTAGCCCTCACCCCACATTCATGATCTGCTGGGTGCAAACTGTTCTGGTCCTTTTGCTGAGTTCTAATATAACTACTAAATGCTTGTTATGCATTGATTGGTTAGGATCAGATTCAAATTGGTGGTTGACAATGGTCAACCACTCCCAGGTGCTCACATTTCATCACTTTGGTGAGGAAAATCTAATGTCATGCATTCATGAATGTTTTCTAATTGCTTTAGTAAGTGTGGTTTGGGATCTTGCCACATGTCACGAAAGATCATGAACTCTGCTGTCCTTGTGAACATTTTCAACTGGTTTCAAACTGCTTGCTAATGCATTTGGAACTGGTTCCTATTCAAGTCTATGGAAATGGTTTAAGGATAGAACACCCTGAAACACTGCATTAAACTACTGAAAAAAATACACTACAGCTACATTCCACCACCTTAAAAAGCCAACACAAAAAAGGGATTTCAACCACTCTCATTAGTTTTAATGGTAACCTTTGGTGTAAATACTAGTGGACAGTTGTGACAAAAGTGGTACAGATTACACATAGCCTAATGCTTAATATTAAACATCTAAAGTATAAGCTTTCTGACAGGACATTATCATAACTTTTCTTTTGCAAATATCCTAATGCTACTTAATCATGCGTCATTTCTTATAAAGCAATTTAATGAGAAAAGACATTGCAAATCTGATCTCCATTTTCCATTATCTCCACTGCCTGATGATTTCTAGCAAATGCTAAATTTATAATTTAGAGGCTCATGCTGTACATAACTAATGAAGAAAACATTTTGTTGATATGAAAGATTCTATACATACCGCAATTATTGTTTCTTGTCAGGTTAAATTAAAAACAGTATTTAAATAAGTAAATGTACAAGATGAATTGCAATCACTGATCTCATAAGTCTTTTAGTAGTCTTGCCTTAGTTATGGTTTCTCTTTATTAAACCTTAGCACTAGACAAAGCTTGGTGATAATGTGGGTGGGTTTCACCAAAAATATTTGTGATTCCTATTTTTCATACTTGAATTCAGACTTGGAATTTCAGAATCAGATTTCTTGACTGATCTGACAAGTTGCAGTCCAATCTTTTGTTCTGCTCACCTCATCAGTTACTAGTTTATTCATGCTCTGGCACTACTGGGCATCCATAATTCTGCATCAGGAGCCAGGGCTAGCAATAACTCTCAACTTTCAAAATTTTGAGTTATTCTAAGATTATCAGATGAAACTGACCTTTTTTTCTGCACTTCAGTTACAATAGAGTGAATTAGCACTGTACCCACACTGTTTAGTTCTATGAAGAGGTATAGGGGAAGGATGAACTGGAGGCACCCCACTGTATCCTCTCCATACGAAAATACGCTATACAATGTTGGGATACTGCTGTATAGGTGATTTTTGCTTAAGTGACGGTTATTCCGCTTGAGTATGTAACTTAAACCTGCCACTGTTTATGCTATTTGGCTTTTCTAAACCCATATTTGATTTTGATGATGAAAGTAAATGACAAAACCCTCGTTTTTATTAGGTTTAATACACTTCCTTTATCAAATGTCTAATCCACCTAAATATACAGCGTTACCTAATATGTTGGCTCTATATAATTACTGTTTATTAACAATTTAATAATGAAATGTTACATACTATACGCTAATCATAACCCATATTAACAGAAGCTGATCTGAAAACACATAAACACACAATATTACTGCTTGTAGTGAAGCCCTTGCATAAGAAATATATGCTGTTTAAATAAAATGTTTGGATCTGTGTATAGTCACCTTTAATGTATATCCACATCTGTATGCAAAATTTTAATTTTACAATTATCATTATATTAGTACAATAAATTGCCAGTTTCATGACTCACTCCTAAGTACCTGATTTTTTAGGTAAACATTTCCTCCTTTGGCTTGTTGAGCAGCAGTAAACATTCTCAGACTGGTACCCTTGGTGTTAAAGATTTAGAGAGAGGGAATCTGCAGAGTCTTTGTTTTTCTCTAAATGCATGGCAGTTCTTCCTTTTCAGAATGTCCTTAACAGCGGTAGAAGCAGCATCAGAAATCTGGCACAGGCCCCTATAAATCAGCGCACAGCTAGAGAACAATAATCACTTTCTGGTGTCTTTCAGCCATCTTTGAAAAGAGCACCCCACTGAACATCTTGCATTAGTGACTCATATGTGTGAAGAGGAAGATGTGAAAGGCCCGGCACAGCTGGAAATCTGGAAAGAGTCTTAATGAATATGTGCTTCTCACATGATTGCTGGTTGGGATACACGCACTGCTGGCTTTTGTAGATGAAGCTCAAACTAAATTTAAATGTTTTTAAATGACGGGAATTAAATGTATACTTATTTCAACTTTACATTTGTAATTAGGAAACCGTTTTAGCTGTGTTTCTGTCAAAACTAGAACTTTGCTTTGCGCATTGACATTGTTAGGTACTAATTAGAAAAGAAGACATTTCTAAAGAAGAAAAAAAAGGCACCATATGACTTAGTTAAAGGAAAATTATACCCCAACAAAAATGTTTATTTCACATTATTAACAGGAAACACAGAGATGTTTTTTTTGTTGGTTAACATTCTGGTTATATATATTCTACATTGCATTTGACAACAAATGCCGGCAGACTAATTTTTTGAAGATCTGACCTAATTGAAATGTTGGGGTTCTCATTGCTAACCTCCATCTGAAAAATGCTAATGGACTGGCTGTCTCTGGCTTTAATACTTTAGGTCAATGACCAAGAACAAGTATGCAGCCACCAAAGTTAGGGAGGACTAAACGGGTGATTTATAAACATACAGGTCAATGTCTTAAAAGTAGAAACTAGGGATCAGCATGGGATCCAAGCAACCAAAATATTCAGAAGAATTTGGTCATGGGAGACTGCATTGTTTTCTCAACAAAGGTTTCCTCTAGTGTGTCATTACAAGTGCAATACCTTATCACCAATACCATCAGTATATTGTTTTCTGAATGAATAAATATGTGTGATTGCATCCTGTACAAAGTGGACTGTGGAATATGAAATGATTGCTGATTACTATTCACCATTTAACTACTGTATATGCAGGTTTAAACAACAACACAATAAAATTAATAGCCTTATAAAAGATACAATATTTTTTTTTACAATATTTAGTTTAAATTTAGTGATATACCCCACAGTACATTTTTTTAACCTGTAGATGTTCTCAGATTGTTGGCAGGACAATTTTTCCTGAGCCCAGGTCATCCTGTTCCCAATTCCAGTCTATAAAATAATAATTCCATGCAATACATTTTACATCCTATAGCATATCAATTTACATAAAACTTCAAACTTGATTTAGCATAAAAATACTTTCCATACACTAATTCGTATACATGCATGTATAAATAGATTTTTTCCGTTAAAATGCCATTGAAAAAAGAATCTCAGTTTATAATTGGTTTACACCAGTAGATGGTGCAATGTCTTCATGTGAAGTGTGTAACAAACCTATGCCATTGGAAACAAGATTTTGTTACATACTTCACATAAAGACAAAGCACCATCTACTGGCAGCAGTGGATGCACAATAATGCACAAATGTGTAAGAGCAAATGATTACCAAATCCAAATTAAAAGTACAAATGCCTTTAACCTATAAAAAGGAGACAAATATGCAGACTAACCTATGTGATTTTATTTTTTCCACTTTTAAAAATATATTTTTTAAAAATATTATAGATGTATTTCAGGAAAAAACATTGGTACATTGGTTTATATGTGAATATATATAGTACTTGTCTTTTGCAGCTGGTTATGTCAATGTAATAATATAAAATATAAAGTATAATTAAAGGAAAAAAAACTATATTCTTGTACAACTTTCTATACAGTCTTAACAAGATTATTGATTTTCCCCCTACATTTGCTGTTGCTTCTTGTTTTTTAGGTGTTCTTACCCAAAGCACCACATCAGAAAGATTGCATGTTCTGCAAGAAAGTTCAGATATAATTGAAATCCCACACATGTACCTGCTAATATTCATGAGGGCCAGGATTTCACCAAATTTTAAATGATAGTAAGTCCCTGTAAATGAGAACCCATTAATATTACACAAAAAAATTTGATTTGATGAGTTTATATGACCATCCTGGATAGGATAACATATTCCAAATGATGTCCTCATTCTGACCAAGGCTGGAGAGGATACATTTTCAACAGTGAAGCTGGGTGATTCAGAAAACCTGGAATAGATTTCCTAAGTAATTTTCCATTTTTAGCAAATATTTTAAATCCTGGACCAGATCCACTCCAGGTTTGCTGTATCACCCAACTTCACTGATAAAAGTGTATACTCCCCAGCCTTGGAGAGCTTTATGAAATCAGGCCCAATGTTTTGAGATCATATTGTTTAGCATGTCACCCAGGTAAGCCTACAATAGAAAATCAGAAAGAAACTAGTAGACTTGGAATGAAGTCACTGCACCAGAAGGAAAGTAATGAATTGAAGCTTTTATTTATGACAGCCAGGAAACTAGCATGTATACAGGGAGAGGTTAGCAAATATAGCCCAGACAAGTTTTACTTTAAATTGTTATTCTAGCTACTACAATTTTATTAAAACTTCTAATATACTTTTCAAAACAGCACTCCCCATGCTAGTACCAAGTTGTATAAGGGTCTCTAATGCCAGCCAATCAAGCTGGGCAGGGAGAATATGTGCAACTCAATTGGCCAACATTCTGTGATGTCATGTGGAGAGAGAGGTGGCCATCAGATGATAAAGTCCCTAAAAACCAACCAGCTTTTGAGCAGTTAGAAGGAACACTATGAACAGGTGAGGAGGGGTCTATCCAGATTTGATGCCTATATCATACATTACCAACTGCTGACAAATATGTAAATATGTTTATGTAGAAATCCTCCTTAGGTAATAAAATGAGGCTTGGCACACTGACATTTCTAATTCAGGTCATTCTTAAATAAATAAAAGATAGCAAACACAGCAATGTATGCATAAATAAATAATGACTGCAAGAGTCATATAAATAAGCAAATGTAGAACACCAAAGTGAAAAGATCATCAAACGTCTGGAAGGTAAATAATAGGTCACACAGCACCAATGAGTAAACTGTGTAATAAATGCTTTGTTTGAATAAAACACTTTAATGCTTTTTTGGGTATATGTGATTTAGAATCCATTATCATTAAAACTGTTATTACCTTAAGAAATAAGCAGTGATGTTAATGATCTTGGCTGTACCTTATTTTTTTATCCTGGCTAACATACAAAACTACATTCTTGGATGCTGTTTATTGCTGCATGCTGTTAGCTTCTGTTCTTTATTAAAATAATTTGCATAATGTGCATTTGATAACAGTTGTTCAAGCACAAAATGTGATGTTTTCAGAATAAAGATTTGAAATTTTGTCAAAACTAAAGTGTCGGTTTTAGTAATTTTTCCATATTTAATATTCATTTACAGAGATGCATGTTGAGTGAGAGGTACCACAGTGCTGAAAACCAAATAAAAAGCAATTATTTTCCATATTGTTTATTTAGCACAGTGTTCCTGTGACCTTTATGAACTATTACAACCTAGAATGGTTTAAAAAAACAAAAAAAAAAACCAAAAAGCCCTAGGATGTAAATCTGTGCATCAGCCAAGGCTCCAAATTTACCAAATTATATGGTGAGAAAGTTAATAGGGACCAGGGATATATCTAAATACCTCTAGGTCCCACAGCAAAATATGAATCAGAACTACTTTTACTTACACCTACCATACACAAAATAACAATATGCCAACATATTTCGATCTTTGTAGGGAACTAGTAAAATCCCTTCTCCTTGGTTATTTTTTCATTGCTTTCTGTGTACCATTCACTTCCAGCAAGTTAAAGTAAGTAAAAAACATCTCCATAAGAGGTGTCCCCATTGGAACATTTCCTTCAAAAATTGTTGAATTTCCTGACTTTTTTCCCCAGTGATATTGGTCAAAAGTACACATCAAATTCCCCCAGTGGGGTCAAAGAGTGTAATAACTACTGAACATGTTTGTTTTTGTCTTCTCCAATGTACCACAAAAACATTCAAATCAAGCATTAGCTGAGTCTGAATTCAGAAATTCTGATTTCCATTATTTCTTGTTAGTCTAATAATCCATTTTTTTGTTCCAAAACAACCATTAGCTTAGTACAATGTTTTTCAACCTTTTTTGAGCAACAACACATTTTTTACATTGAAAAAATCCAGTGGCACACCACAAATCAAAAATGTTACAAAATGACACTCTGTAGCTATTTCGGCACATTTTTTACATTGAAAAAATCCTACAGCACACCACAAATCAAAAATGTTACAAAATGACACTTTGTAGCTTATTCTCTTGTCTCTAAGAATAAACAAGACAATTAAGCTACATACTGCCCCCCACTGACATGGAAGAGTATTACATTACTCTGCCAGTCACTACAGCACAGACACTGGACAATGGTAATTGGATAATTTCCCAAGGTACACCTGAAGATTTCTCACGGCACACAGTGGTTGAAAATCACTGGCTTAGTAAATGCAAAAATTTTATTTAAAACAGGCCATTTCATTTAATCAGAGATTCAAACAGCAGTGAGCACAGGGCACAGGCCATATTGTAATAAGTAACATCTGTCAACTAAAAATAGCATTTTAAGTCAGTGTGTTCTGAAAAGTAATAGGAGGCCAGTCTGCTGATCCACAAGGGCACTCTGTAAGAGCATGTGCATGCATGTGCATGGATCACTCCATTATTAATGATTTCATGTAGAAAGACTTCAGACAACTTTTGGCTGAACTCAGATGAATGTTAATATGGGAACCTGAAGCATATTCATGAGTGCATATGGCTGGTAGGAATTGTATCTGTGACAGACAACTGATATGAAAATCATGAAACAATTAAATATTACTTGCTCTTGACAAGCAAATTGTAAAGTAGTATTTAGACAAGACACACAATACTAATGTACCAAATAATAAAAGTAGAACTGTAATTTAAAAAAAAATACAAGAAACAAATGAGTAACCAATTCAATGATAAAAAGAAAAAAATGCTTTTTATGCAATATAAGGTAGATTTTTATGACTCCAATATTAATATTACATTTTATTTCTAAGCCACCAACATACTATACAGTGCTGTACATTAGATAAGGGTTGCAAATGACAAACAAATACAAAGACACAGAAGGAGGAGAGGACTCAAACTCAAATCTAGCTGGATTGTTACTGTAGCTTTAACTTACCATTGGCTAATAGGTCTCATTTAATTACTGACAAGTTTATACAGCATCTGTGAATAATTAGATTCACGCAGTGCCTTACCTTGATTTAATGAACAAAAGAATTTGTGTGATCCATGTATTTTACTAGTTAAACAGAACTAAACTCGCCTCCTTCTTCAACATCTTCACCCAGTCTTCCTCCAAGTTTGTGATAATTGACCATCTTGATTGGCTAGGCCAGAATGACATTCATTAATTCCCTGTACCTAGGTATGCTTGGATTGTACACTGAGCTGCACATGCATAGCTCAGTGTACATGATACCAATTATTGCAAAATGTAACATCATTTTGTTTTATTGCAAAAGAAACATTGGGCCTGATTTATTTAAATTCTTCAAGAACGGAGAAAATAGAATATCATGTATGAACCTGGACAATCAAGCAAACACGGAATAAATTTCCTAAAAATCTTTTGTTATTAGTTGTCAAATGTTTAAATTTCTAGACAAGATCCATTCCAGGTTTGTTGGAACACCCAGGTTCCCCCATGTTAGTCTATCTAGCTTTATTAAATCAGACACATAGGACCTGAATAATTAGGCAAAATCGGAAGTTCACTCGGGCGTGCGTATTTGCGATCCGGCCTCAGACCCCTCTAACTTATTCATCAATTAATTTTCAGTCGAGAATACGCTGGTCATCTGAAATGATAATACGCTTATCATCTGAAATGATCTGGTGCTTAGAGGCATGCATCTCCAGCAGCTTGACACTAGCGAGCTTGCATTAAAAGTCAATCTTTACCTAAAACATCATTCTTTCAAATGGCACACATCTTTCAGTTAGCCTTCAATAAAAATGTTTGATGTGTTCAAATGTTTCAAACATATATATTAGCTAAGAAATAAGCATTTTTTAAAATGACCTAATATTTTCAGGTTCGGAACGCTTACAATGCAGGACCCGAGGATCTGCCTGGTCTCCCTGAGAACTCTGGCAGGCAAGACCTTGCTTTTGCCAGCGGACTAGACATCCACACACATTCTTGTTTTCTTCTATATATCTATAAATTTATAAATAGATATTTACATATATAGATATATATAGATATAAATACATGTATAGATGTCTATGATAAATTTATAAATACATATAAATATAGTATAAAAATCTGAAAAGATTTATAGATTTAAAATTATATATGTATTTTCATATTTTTATAATATATATATATATATGTGTATTTTCAGTTTTAGGCTGGGTCTAAACAGACCGTTACAGAACGTTTCTGCCACGTTTACATTTGTTCTTATCCACTTTTACAAGTGATTTTAAGCTTTTTAAACTCTTTTTAGCAGGACTTTGGAATCTAAAAACGCCACCTTTAATAAGGAGACTCCCAGATCTCCGCCACCCCACCCTGGGGAATGAGTACAGGGGTACATAAAACCCTTTACTCATTCCCTGAAAGGGAAAAAAATATGTGTAAAAACTTAGAGGAGGCTTTAACCTCCCGACCGTTAAGCCCGACTTTGGTACGGCCTCTGTACATTAAAATCTCCACTTACCTGGTCCCGCTGTGCTCATCCAGCGTCGTGTTCGTGTTCCAGCGTCGTCCTCCGTCGATCGTCGTCCGTCGATCCCCCTCTCCAGCGTCGGGTGGCTTCTCCTATACCAGCGGGACCGGTAAGAAGCACAAGATGCCTCTTACCTGGCTTCTTACCTGGTCCCGCTGATCGTCCCGCGTCGTTCTCCGTCCAGCGCCGGGTGCCTTCTGAAACGAGAAGCCGTCCGGCGGAGAAAAAAAAGCCGCTTGGCTTCTCCCTGCGTGCACGATGACGTCGGCGCGTGTGCGGGAAATTCAAATTCAAACTCATTCATTCATTTTGTATTGGATTCAATACAAACTCCTGTATCCAATCCAATACAAAATAATACAAAATAAATACAAAGTATATAACTGGTAAATTCAAATTCATATTTTGTATTGGATTGGATACAAACTCGTGTATCCAATCCAATACAAAATAATATAAAATTAATACAAAGTACATAACTGGTAAATTCAAACGCTCATTTTGTATTGGATTGAATACAAACTCCCGTATCCAATCCAATACAAAAAAAAAAAAATAAAAGTAAATAACTTGGAAATTCAAATTCATATTTTGCACTGGATTGGATACAAACTTCCGTATCCAATCAAATACAAAATAATTCAAAACAAACTCCAATAAATACACAATCAAAGTTTTAAAAATTGCCACACTAGGGAGGTGTTTTAGAATAATATAGTACTTTACAATATACAGAGTTATTGCTTTTTCAGTATTTTCAGTATTTATGTAGTCATGTTTAAGCTGATTTTTGTGTTTTTCTTTTAATTTTATTAAAAGTAATTTTTTTTTTTACATGATTGTGTGTTTCAAACATTTTTTATATTCATAATATTTACTAGACCCTTGTTCGGACATATTTCTGTAAGTTACAGGTCTACAATTTAAAAAAAAAATTCATGAAAAACAGTGGAACACTTTTGGTACAGAAATCTAGACCTCAGTGTAACACTCAGGTGGTTAATGTTAAAGTAATTTATTAAATGCGTGTGTTTAGTGTAGCTGAGCTCTTGTTTGGTGTGTTATCCTAATCTATGTTGCTACATTTCATACTTAGCTTACCATTTAGCACAATAGCTGCTTTTGTTTGTTAAACTTTAATGTTTGGTAAACTTTAAATGTTTCAATGTCCATTTTGCATATAAGAAGTCAATGTTAATGCTATGTTATTGTGTTTGTAGCCAAATTGTTTCATTGCAATAATTTGTCTTTATTACCACATTTAAATGTTTGTTCTGCCTAAATATTTTCTAATCCAGTTTTCCACCCTTGATAGGTTCGAATTGGTTTTGTAAGTATTTTTTGAATGCAATATTTCATGGGCCATTTTTTAACTATTTTGGCTTTATATGGAAGTGTGGGTTTACATGTATTTGGTGTTTGTGTGTATTTTTTCTTTCTATTTTGTCATGTAAATGTAGTGGTGTCTTTGTGGTCTCCATACTTTAATGTGACCTTTTGGAAAATGTGTTTATTTTGAATAAAGTTGTTTTAAAAATTTTGTAGTATTTGTTTTTTTGTTTTTATGTTTTATGTTTTGTTTTTATCTCCTTTACAATCTCCTGGGATCTTTTAACGTTAATTGATCCAACAGACCTACAATTTAACAAGTAATTGTGATAGTTTTTAAGCATTTCCTTTCTTTGCAGTGTTGAAAGGCTAAAAACAGGACAATTGTCCTAATAAAAGTCAGGTGGTGTGATGCGCATAGTTGTGCGCCAAAACTCTGGTGTTTGATGCGCATTGTTGTACGCCTATGCGGACCTGCTATGTCCGTGTAAACTGTGTTCTATCAGTTGAAAACGCCTGCCACTTTTTGCAAAAAAGTTTTACTTTTTATGTGTATGTTGTTTGTTTTACTTCATGTGCACTCATGTATGTACTTACATGCATATATGCATACATGCATTTATTTGTGTGTACATATACATCTAAAAGAGAAATTATAGGAAGAAATTTGTTCCTGTGATTTCTGATGTCAATGGTTGGCTCAAAGCAACATTCATGAATGGTATTGCTTCTGGTTAAAGGAGGAATCCACCTTTACGTGCTTCTACTACCAAGCTGATGTAATGAAGTGAATATATAGAAACCCTGAAAGGCTGTAAAAGCAAAAAAATATTTTTGGCACAAAGTGTATTTGTCCATGGAAGTTTTATATACTAGTACTATTTGAATTGTGTGAACACCTAAAAAATGCATACAATCCAGTATTTAATGAGCAAAATTAGATCGAGCAACAACAGAACATCTGTTTTAAGAGTGCTTGACCCTGCTTGTGAGCTTGGCAATCAATGTGGTTTAATGTTGTGCTTGGCAACCTGGACCTCCTTCCATCACCATCAGGTGTGTTAGAATGAGTATGCAACTCAGCTGAACAGCTAATTGACAACTTGTTTGGTCAGGAAGTGTGCTTGTATACAATGGGGCTAAGATTAGGCAGCACAACACAATGTGAACAAACCTTTAACACTACTACAAATAAACCGAGGAGTTGTGTAGAACAGTGGCAGCAAATCAACATGAGTGAAGTATTTTAAAGGAAACCCACAGCTTATTCAGCAAATATCAGACTATTAAAAAATAAATAAAAGAAATAAAAACCATGACAATTTATTAATATTGGAATATGTGCCCAATACTTTCAAATACCAATATGTGACAATCTGACTTTGAGAATGGGACAAAGGCAATGAGGGGGTCAAGTACCAGCTGGAGTTGAAAGCATGCATACATTTGTACTCAATATTTGTGGATAAAATGACAAAACATTTCTGAATAATTGCCAAACAACAAAAACCATAATTTAAAACCAAGCACAAGAACATTGCAGCTAAAGGTGAAGCTAACAATAATGAAAATTACAAAAAGTCACATCATTGCATACCAGCCAAGGTAAAATAGGTAAAATAGTAATAATGAAAATATGTATTTCTATACATTTAAATGTATCTTGACATACACGTGAAATCTCTAAATGTTCCTTGTTACATGTAATATAACATCTTTGGCAATAATCTTTTTTTCAAATATTTGATTTGTCCAAAGCTAAACTATAATGAAATTTGAATTAGATGCTTCTGAACATTTTTTTTACATTCCTCTATTGTGTGATGAGATGACATATTATAAATTGCTAATTATTATATATACAGCTTGATATGAATTAGTTTGCAGTGCTGTAACAGTGTTGCAATTTTCAGAATTAGTATAATGTAACATAAAAATGTAGCACTTACCTAAAAAAAAATCAAGCACTAAAGATTCAATGATGAAAAGATGTAATGGACTGTAGATGCGCCCAGAACAGGGACCAGCTGAGTGCTAATTGATCGCTATGACAGCACCATTTACAGAACTTACCAGAACCACCTCAATCACGCAGCTTAAAATTATTCACCTTAATTGGCGAATTCTCGACCCCACTGCTCATTTATTAATGCTGTAAGCTGGCAGGCCAGTGCACTAGCACTCGGCACCGTCTCGCGGTAATGCGCTGTGTCCAGAGGAGCCTATATTCGCGTGCCGAGCTTACACGCATTTGCTTGATAAATCAGCCTTATAGTATGACCTTTTTGCAATTAGGAACCTGGCAGCTATCATATTTCTGATTTTTAGGCTTAGTTCTACTTCTGAGGGTGCTTCTGGGGATGCATGACGTATGTATTTCGGGAGGCTCTGCACTCCTATCCTGTTTTAATCGCTGTGGTGATCAAGACAGAAGGGGAGAGCTTTCCCACACTTTTAGGTAAGGTAAACATTCCAGTTTAGGTCTACTTTAATATATTTTGGCAACCTAGTGCACCAATGTGTGTAATGTATGTTGCCCTGAGTTGTGGTAACACACAGAAACAGGGTTAGCACAATGCCCCAATTGGACAGAGCCTAAAACAATTGTTAAGAATATGTCATTATTTAAACTAAACTTACCTTCTTGCTCTTTAACCAGTGCTGATATCTTCACCTGCTCTTCTTCCAGGTTCAAGATCTTTGGCCTATTTGATAGGTCAAACCAGAATAACATTCGTTCACTCTCTTATGGCATATGAAACTCACTGTACATTCAACAGAAGATTAAGAATAGGCAGGTAAGTTTGTTTTTTTGCAGATGTAGCCTGCCCTTTCTGAAATAGAGAGCTGCCTGATCACAAGTTATTTTGTTTTCAAAGATTAATTACCCTTTTAAGACGAGTTTAAGTGGCTATCAAGTGGCACACCTTATAGATTTCTTCTGACTTTGGGGTAAAATAGCGCCTGCAGATACTGCAAACTTAATTTTTTGGAGCACAACCTAAGTTGCTGGATATGCTTTTGTGGTCAATCCTATCTAATTTTTATTCTTACACCACCACCTTCATAATAAGCTGTATTTTAATTGTAGAGTAACTGTTTAAATTCTGTTTATTTATCTTTCACTAATGACACCACCGACATGTCACATTGTCTCCTTTATCCTTTAGGATCTTTTTTACTGCCACATTCAACAAGATGGTAGATGGCATTTATTTTGTTGGAACTCAATGACAGTTAAACTGAGATTGCCAAAGATTTACTATGGAGAAATTGTATTGCTCTTTGTTTTCTGAAGCAAAAAGTAATCTTTATTTCCTTGTTCCAAATAAGTCGTTGGGAAGGTCAAACACAAAATAAAAAGCAGCTCAACTGAGAAGAATAAAAAAAATCTTCAATGTGACAGATATTTTTCTTGGTTTGTGCCACACTGAATTGTTTTCTTTAAACTTAAATGACCTTTCCTTCTTTCAAATAGTTGTCTAGCAGGGAGGCCTGACAACATTTGTATAGAGAAAGTCTGGGTGATAAGTAAACAGAACTTTGACAATGTCACAAATCAGGAAGAAAAAGACTGATATTGGATGTCTTGTGTACACAGCTTATGTTCCACACAGGAGGAATAGAATGGCACAGGATAATGTTATTTACCAAGTAACAGATAAACAATAATTTTAGCAAAATTAAAGTGTTATCCTATTTTTTTTTTTTTTCTTTAAATCACAAATCATGGGATTTTCATGTATGTTCCATACTCATATGTAGTCATTCCATAATGACTAGATTCCAAAAATACATTATAGTAGTACTTGTGTTTTTTTTTGTTTAGGTTAAATTCAGGTTTACATTGAGGTTGCGGTGTGGTTATGCCCCATGGTTGAGGTGCTACATGTGAAGGTTGGAGCTGTGGAGCTGGTAACAAGGTGCCAGCTGCTGGGAGCCACCCAGAAATAACTGTTCCCAATACCCCTCCTAACTTAACCTTAGTGTCAACCCATAAAGCCAATGTAACAAGGCTCAAATTCTAATCTTTGGTTACAACCTATGTAAATATTAAGCCAATTGTCTAAAAGGCATTTGCAGATGATTGAATATTAGTCTTAGTAAATAAGACTTTGCTTTTAACCCCTTTGACAATGGGGTTATAAAATACAGGTATTTGAAAAACAAATCCTTCAGCCTAAGCAAAAAGCAATGAATAAATGGTTTGTATTAGAATTAATATTATCTACTGGATAAATAACATTCCATATTTCTAGCTGCTATTATGTAATAGTACAGGAAAAAGCTGTGCAAATTGTTGAACTACATCTCATCTAGGGCTGCCCATAGAGAATAAATAGGGGTGGTAGTGAGCAGTTTACCACCTGCTGTAAAATGTTCAAATATTGGTTCTTAAAGAACCAGCGCAACATCTACACCTCTTGCCACTGTAGACCTAATCATAGCCTTGTTGCTGTTAAACATGTAAATCATGTACCACAGCAAGAGGACACATGGAAAACATGAAATGAAAACCAGATCTTCCCCTGCTGAATGCCTGTAAAAATATAAATACTGTTATGCAATGTTATATATTTACCTGGATAAAAGAAGTAACATATTTGAAAATGTTATTTTTTAACTTGATAATCATAAATGGACACAAAACACACACATATTTCCATTGTATGTTATTGTATTGTATTAAACCCTTTTGTTTCAATATATTCAACAGATCTGTGATTGTGGCTTTTTACATTAATAAACCTGTGGCTTATCGCTTGGCATTTATTCCTATTCTATTCTTTTTGATTTTGCATGACAATTTAGATCGGTGCTACAGAACCCTGAAGACACCAGAGCACAGATTTATTAATCAGAGCATCTTACATTATATAAACCATCCTACACAACCAGCTATGTTATGTGCCAATTTCCTATTACCTCTGGACCCCTGCCCTCCTCTGATGAATAACTGTGTCTACATTATTCCTGAACATATGGCCCTGATATGAGACCTCCACCTTTTGAAGCTTCTATGAACAATGTTGTTAGTTTAAATACTTCCCAAGTATGTACTAATAAAATAGTATAAAAAAGGGGTATATTTACCATTAAAACCATTTGTTGCTGTTTTCATGGACAACAGAGGCTAACATGCTGGTTATGCACCAGCCTTTTTATAATTTAATGATGTTTTCCTCCATCATCCTTGAAATACTAGGTCATATGAATATATTTATACTTTCCTTAGTAATGAGAGGAAAGTTTGAGATCACCCAGTGAATAAGATATATGCTTAGAAGATACGAATGGATTAGCATCTACAGAAGGTCATAAAGGGTTGTGTGTCTACAAGCTGGAGTTAAGTAAAGCTTTGATAAGAAATGTACAATTACTGGTGGTGGGGAGCATGTAGAATAAGCTGTACACAGTTTTTGTTAAAACAGCTATTTCCATGCCTAAAAAATACAATTAGATAAAGTAATACTATTACTTGATGTTTCTATCATAGGAAAATTATTGTAAATATTAAGATATTAATTATAATATATATAATTATATATAATATATATAATATATAATATTAAAATATATAATTTATATTATTAACTTTAAAGTTAACCCAAGCTTTGACATTTTGGAGTTAACACAGGATGGTGGACTCACATTTCACACTTTTAATATTATGATTTTAATTGTAGATACTTTAGATTAGCCATTGCTTAAAATGTTTTGGATCTCTCCAAGCTGTTTATTCAATTCTTCAGAACTTATAAAGTAGCTTTCAATAATAATAGATAACTAATAGATGTCTTCAAATAATGAAGACATCTATTATCCATGTGTAGTTGCATTTTTCTTAAATACCGAATTTTGGGTATTTATTACCTGTAGGCCATAATCAGCAAAATGAAAAGAAATAAACTTCTAAAATATCTCACTCTGTGTGTAATGAATCTATACAATATATGAGTTTCACTTTTTGAATGTAATTACTGACATAAGTTAACTTTTTGATGATACAGGTATTCCCCAAGTTAATTGAATAACATACACATGACACATAGAATGGGGCTTCCCTGCTTGTTCATGTGCAGGACAGAGGCTTATGGGGGGTGGTTTGCATAACTTGCAGAATAAATTTTTGTTAAACACAGCTGAGGTTGTGGGTGATCTTAGGAGGCTGAGCTCTTCTGCAACCTCTTATAACTCTTTAATGACCAAGACAAACTCTGCAGTTGTTTCTTTTTGCATATCAAAGCACAGTTTGTATCAGAATAATTGTCTAGCCTCCATAAACATTTTTTTTGTTTTGTTTGTGATTAACTCAGAGGTAAAATTTTATACAGTAACTGACACCATGCTGCCTAATAATATGGTGAGACAAACATCTGTCCTAATTGCATTTATTAAAATAATGTACTTGTTCCAACTTACATACAAATTCAACTTACAGTTGAACCTACAGTCCATATCTCGTATTTGACCACCTGGGCGTTACACTGAGGTCTAGATTTCTGTTCCAAAAGCGTTACAGGTTTTCATGAATTTTTTTTTTTTTAAATTGTAGACCTGTAACTTACAGAAATATGTCCGAACAGGGTTCTAGTAGATATCATGAATATAAAAAATGTTTGAAACACAATCATGTAAAAAAAAAAATACTTTTAATAAAATTAAAATACACAAAAATCAGCTTAAACAAGAATACATAAATAAATGAAAAATACTGAAAATGCGATAATTCGGTATACTGTATAGTAATATATTTTTCTAAAACACCTCCCTAGTGTCCAACCGTCCAACGTCACATACCTATAGACAAAACCACATAAATATATTTTGTATTATTTTGTATTGGACTGGATACAGAACTTTGTATTGAATCCAATACAAAATATTTGAATTTCCCGCTACAACCCCCATCGACGGGCGCATGCACGGACATCATCAGGAATCGCCGAGGGATGCGTACGCGAACGCCGGGTATTCTAATTCTTTCCAAATTTCCATGCAAAAAGTGTTACATTTTTTGCATGGAAATTTATTTTAGATTGTAGGCTATAATTCACCGAATTACTCAATAATTACTTATAATTCACCGAATTACCGCATAACTCACCGAAATATGTCCAAAATTTTATAAATTTAATAATAATTTTTTTTTTTATAAAACATAAAAAAAAACCTTTAAAAAAAAAACTAAAAAAAAGTTTTTTAAAAAAATAGTGTATAATGTAATGTACAGTAGCTTATATAATATATATATAATACAATTTTATATATATTATATAAGGATTTCTTTGTATTGGACTCAATACAGCTTTTTTGTATTGAGTTCAATGCAAAGGAACTTAATACAAAATTTTGAATTTCCCGCCCCGCCTCCCTCCCGCGCCGACGCATGCAGCGAGGTCAACGGGACCGGTGATCGTCACTGCACTCACCGGCTGAAGATCGAAGAGGATCACGCTGGACAGAACGGAGGGAGAAGAAGTCGGCCGGCTTTTTCTTCTAAGCCGGCCGGCTTAGAAGAAGAAGCCAGCCGGCTTCTTCTTCCCGGAGAAGACACCCGACGCTGGAGGACGACGCTGGAACACGACGGATGGGCGATCGCAGAGGGACCAGGTAAGTGATCGATAAACCCGAACTTTTCTCACTGTATTTACATACAGTGAGAAAAGTTCGGGGTTATCGAAAATAGTAACTTTTTTTACCCCGTACCAAGGTCGGGGTTATCGGTTAGGTGGTTAACCGGGGACTACCTGTATTCTAATTTATTGAGAGCACCTGTACATCAAATGGAAAGCACCTGGAGGGGACCAAATACGAGCCACCATGGAAAATCAGTAATCAAACCATCAGTTCATACTGGACAATCAAACTTTTTTCTCAGTGATTGTGAAATAGACTAGACCTTCAATCTTTGTTCAGTCCTGCTTTTTGGCACCCATGTCCAGTTTCAAACATTGAATGGCAAGACTCTGACTCTGCCTTTTATCAATAAAAAATGTAGATGTCCTGAAGTTTTTTGGCCTCATGTCATTAAACAAGAAACTATGTTGGCAAATCTATTTCTTAGGAGTAAATATCATTGTTTGCAGTTTACTTTAACCCTTTCTAGGAATGGGTAAGGGATATTGTGCAGCCCTGTGTTGTGTATTCCTGAAGGTGTAAGGGAATTCAGTTAGGCCTACAACCATGTGGGGGACAGGTTGTAGGAGTGAGGTCCTTTCCTTCAACATGGTCTTCCTACTTTTAATAAACCAAAGGCCCTAGTATGAACAGTAAAGGTGCCACGTGTTCACTGTCATCCCTTTTCCTGCCCAGCCAAGGTTCTATACCCGCAAAACTGTCTGATTTTGTTATTAAGAACAATAACAACATTTATGGTTATTTGAATTATTTGTGTAATAACTTAGGTGCCCCTTTACTATACCATAAAATATATTTGCAGAGTAGCATTTGCCAATCAATAAACAGGTCACATTTAACATTTAAAGTAATATTGCCAACTGATTTACAGTAGAACAAATTAAGCAGAAGGCCATAGGCCAACACCTCCTCATTGTAGGCGTAAGTAATTTTGTGGCCAATTTAACAGTTACCTTTTAATTTTGCCACAAAATACCTTAATTTTAACCGCACCTACAGTGAGGAGTTTTTGGCCTATGGCCTTCCACTTTATTTGCTGGTACCTCTTAGGGATTTCACAAATCTAATCTAAATTTTGATTACATGTGGGGAACCTAACAACGTATTGGGATGGAAAATTTTGTGGAATTAAATTTCCTCATTCACCATTAGCCTTCACTCGTTACATGCCCTTAGGAACAATGCAAAATTCATTAGGTAGGAAAACTAGTTCTGTCACATACTTGGAATAGTACATTTTGCCCGAGCATATAATATATATATATTTATATATATATATATATATATATATATATATATATTATGTGTATATAGTATAGAGAAGTATTTGATGCCAAAGATGTTTTTGCATTTGCATGCCTTAAGCTGCGTACACACGGCAAATTTTTCTCGCCCGATAATCGGTATCGGCCAATTATCGGGCGAAAATCTGCCGTGTGTACAGTCGGTCGTCGTCCATCGTCCGACGACCGTCCTGGCGGATCCATGGACGATGGACGACGACCGATCCTATCGAAAGGGAAGGGGAGAGCGCGCAGCAGGGTGCCGCTCCGTCGCTCTCCCCCTCCCCTCTCCATAGAGCATGAACGGTGCTGTATGTACAGCATCGTTCATGCATCGTGCAGTCTTTTCTCGTTGGAAAGGATCGTGAAAGATCCTTTCCAACGAGAAAAATTGCAGGTATGTATGCAGCTTTACTTATTTGTGGCTCTGCATGACATTTTTCAGATAAAGAATATCTTCATGCTCTAGAAACTTGGTAACAATAAATGTCATTGGTCATGGAAAGAGCTTCAATTTAGACACAGAATTCATTTAGTGAATCAAATTGGTTTTCTGATAACAGTGACAGGCCCAAAATGATGGAATATTACTATATGGTGTGTCTAAAAATGTTGAATACATTCACATCCATGGAATATATGTTATGATAATCCACATCCATGGAATATATGTTATTTTTTTAATTCTAAAACTATAACCAAATATTAATAGTACATAAAAACCAAAAGGGGATTATGAACAGAAGTATTTCTTTTTAAAGTGGAACTTCACCATTATATCCTATACGGCTGAAGAAGGCACCATCTTAGCCTAGATTTGGATATTCTGGTACAAAGGTGCTGCACTGTTATCGCCGGAAGTATTAGGAGCCCTTTCTAAATTTGTGTTGCGGTAGAATGTGGGTTATTCAGCATACATTTCATCTGATATTGTGATTTAGTGCTCTTCATCTTGAATAGCATACCAATGCACATCCTGTTCTTCACCACACAGCAACACATTGTAATGCGCTCTTGTGCACTTCGGAAATTAGTGCAGGTCTGACTTCTGGACCCCAGTAGTGTGCTGGGCAGCTCATTCCAATGACTGCCCTAATGCAGTGCACAGTAACACACAACGGTAACACCCATCCACAGGTGCTGCGGCAATCATATGTGTAAATGGGCCTCAAGTGTCTGGTTTGTCCATATAGAAAATACAAAGGACATTTTATTCTGTGAGTCTTTTTAATTAAAAGCTGGGTCTGCTCTAAATCCTACTTATGGCCTTTGTAAAAGCAAAAATCAGCAAATAAATTATGGCAGATTTACAGCTACTGAAATTATTATCTGCATAAACATTGATAGGCCGTTGGGTGCCAGGAGAGAGATACACATTGCACCTTTAGTCTTTTCATATTATAAAATATGTAGATGAATGCATGGAATGCTGGAATCCTTCAGCATCTAGTTATACAAGGAACTTGATCATTAAAACATTACTCGCAGTTTATTTTAATTCTGTTGGTGTAAGGCCAGTGTTAAGTGCCAACCTTTTGATTTCTAGAGAAGTATCCTTATCCCTTCAGGGCCAAGGTAATATTTATGTTTGTAAAAACTAAATGGTAAAGTTATCAATATTGATTTCAATTTAAAATGTCACAGTTATGTCCCCAAAGTCTGTTCTTACTATTTGACAATACATTAATTCATTATAACAAAACTTAAAGGGGCCTATTTATAAAGTGGCAATCAGATCACCGCTTGTTTGTTCACCTTTTTTTCTGATCTAATCTATTAACACCACATTTATAAAAGGCAATACATTTTTTATTTTTATAATGGTGGTCAATGAATACTACCATAATAGCACTTACTTAAACTAATTGTCATTTTTTCTTTCTTGTTACTTAGTAGTAATCAGTGGCCTTAGACTGACATTGCAGCTGAAAAAAACACTTTTAATAAATGGCAATTGCAGCCAAAAATAGTGATTGGGGGTGTTTGAATACACTTTGTCTGTGGTTGAACCCCAAGGATATTAAGGTGGTTCAAACCAACCTTTGATTACTGTTTATTGTATTAAGTAATCATATGACTTCAATGATTATACCTGACCACTAGTTGTGTACAGTGGTATTTTTTAATGTACAAACCCTATTACAAATTTTGTTAATGTATGCTGAATACATCGTTTGTGCCGAAAAACCCTGCTTAAATCTCTGTCTTTGTTGTTTTTTGATCTATTGACTCTGAAGGGAGATATTTATTAGTCAAAGGGAAAATTCAGCCCCAAGTGATCACGTTGGTTAATCTATATCTCCCTAATACTACCCAGCTATCCTATTTGGAGGAGTTCCTTGATATTGCAGAAACATTCACAAAAGGTGTGTTGATAATAGGTGGGGACTTTAACCTTGCATTAGATCCCGCCCAGGATGTGTCTCAGTGGGCCTCCCACCTTCCCTACTCCACCTTACGAAGGCTTAAAAATATCTTACATCAACATCAACTTATTGATATATGGAGAATACAACACCCCACTGAGCGTGATTTCACTTTCTTTTTGCCGGTCCACAAAACCTGTTCCTGTATTGACCTCTTTTTAATACGACATGATGATATCTCCCTTATCCAGGCCTCTGAGAATGGCAATATAACCTTCTCGGACCATGCCCCAATCTCTAACACCATCCAATCAGAAATCTCTTCCTCAAAAAGTACTTCTTGGTGTCTTAACGAGTCTCTACTGACCTCTGAGGGCTTTGGACCTCCCGAGATTCATGCTTTCTTCCCCCGCAACGCAACCTCTGTTTCTAACCCATTGACTGTATGGTAGGCTCATAAATGTTACATCCCGGGACTACTGATCCAGAAGCGTCACAGACTTTAGGTGGAACGTCAGGTTCAGTTAAAACAGCTTCTTCATTATTTGCATACTTGAATCACAATATAAGTGGGGTCTTTCTCAGGACACAGAAGCCTAGCTGACGGTATTGCATGAGAAAATTATTATGTACTGCTGCTCTAAGGCAAAATTCCAACTTGGTAGGTGTAAGGCACTTTTTTATGAATACAGTAACAAATGCGGGAGGGCTTTGGCTCGGGCCGTAAGGGCTAAAAGAGCCCGCAACTTTATACCCTGCATTAATTCTAATTCCGGTAACCCAATGCACAGTTCACAAGATATTGTGGATTCTTTCAGGGAATTTTATACAAAATTATATAACTTAAGAGATAACCTGGGTGTCCGCCGTTCTGCTTCGTTGACAGCAACTATGTAGGACTACCTCACCTCTTCTGGTATGTCCAAGATCCCAGAGAAAGCCCTGTCTGCCCTTGATGCCCCTATTAGTTCAGCCGAATTGCAAACAGCCCTAGCCAATGCGCTCACAAGCAAAGCGCCCGGCCCTGATGATTCACTCTTGCCTTCTAAAAGAGTTACCTCCCCCAACTCACGCAATCATTTTTAGACGCCTTTAATGCCCTCTCTTCGGATTACCCCCTTCCAGCAGATGCCGCCAGAGCCCGCATCACTGTCATATTAAAGCCAGAAAAAGACCCCAAGTCTTGTGCGAGCTTTAGACCAATATCCGTCCTGAACTGCGACGTTAAGCTATTCTCATGTGTATTAGCACAAACCTTAACGCCCCTTCTCCAATGCCTTATTCATTCAGACCAAAGTGTATTTTTACCTCTACGTGAGGCGAGAGACCTTACTATTTGCACACTTAACTTCATCCACCATGTCACTGTAAACAAAATCCCCTCCCTGATTTTTTTACAGCGGACGCTGAAAAGGCCTTTGATTGGGTAAGTTGGGAATATTTGAGGCAAGTCCTAACCTACATGGGTATTCCGAACCGGCTTTTTGAATGGATCCAGGCTCTGTATTAAAGTCCCACTGACTCCATCAGAGTACCAACGGAAAGAGATAGTGCTGTTTATTGTCCCCTTTACTGTTTATTTTGCTCCTTGAACCCTTCCTGCTGCATATCTGCTACAACCCAGATATTAAGGGTGTACTGGTGAACAAAAGAAAACATAAAGTCTCCGCTTATGCGAACAACCTCCTTTTTTATATAACCTCGCCTTGCATTACTATCCCAAACCTTCTTAAGGAGCTGAACAGGTATGCCCAACTTTCAGATTATGAAGGTAATCTCCAAAAATCAGAGGTGTTGGATGTGAATTTACCCCCAGCGCTCACAAAGACTCCATCCCCTATCTCTAGAGACTCTAGATAGAGACTCTGCCCCTGATTCATCAAGCAGAATCGGATTATCGCTCGCGCATTCGTATTCGCGATCCGAAATCGTACGCCGTCGCGCTATTCAGCAACTGAAAAAGCTCGCGGCCGGAGCCGCGTATCTCCGGCAGCTTTACACTGGCGAGCTTGCATTAAAAGTCACTGTTCTCCTAAAAAATCATTCTTTCTAATGGCACACACATTACCCATAGCCCTAAAAAATAATGTTTGCGCTGTTTAAATGTTTTAAACATTTATGTGCGCTAAGAAAAAAGCATATTTTTAAATCACTTATTTCTGTCCTGTTAGGCAAGAGTTAACCGAATTCAACTCCTCTCCATAGGCGCCTATGTAAAAGCTTCCGATGCCTTGTCGGATATCCTCCTTAATCGCGCAGCTGAAATCTAATGAAGCATTAAAGATTCTAATTGACCTGTAAAGGACTGTAGATACGCACAGAACAGAGAGCAGGTATGCGGTAATTAATTGCTATGATCTCACCATTGAGCTTAACAGATCCTCCTTAATCACGCAGCTGAAATCTAATCGCCTTAATTGGCAGATTCGCGCCCCCTATTGCTCATTATTATGAAGGCAGGAATCCGGCTGGCAGTGAGGAGGCGAGTGTACGAGCACACTCCAGTCCAGGCCGTGGGAAACCACGCTCGCTGGTCGCGCGTATTTTCGCGCTTCCAGCGAGCGCGGATTTTATTGATGAATCAGGGGCTCTATCTTTATCTATTATATGTGATATCTAGGTACTAATATCCCGGCGGACATTACCAGGGTGGTAGAACTTAATTTTCTGCCACCGTTAAACACTGTCAGTAGCGATCTTCAACACCGGCGGAAGCAGGCTTTCTCGTGGTTCGGACGTTGCAATATTCTAAAAATTATTATAATGCCTCGTCTTCTCTATTTTTCCCAGACCCTACAAGTACATATACCCCCACATATATTATACAAATTCAGGTCTGAATTCCTTAAATTTGTTTGGACCACTGATACTCCTAGGATTACCAAGTTTCTCCTGCGACTCCCGAAGGACAAGGGTGGGATGGCTTTCCCTGACCTGATTCTGTACCACAGAAAGGTCCACATGACTAGATAACTGGAGGAGGATACAATTTCAGTATTTTATTTATTCACTGCACTCCTCTGGAGAATTTGTGTATGCCTGGGGATCCTCTAAGAGGATTCCCACCCTATGCCTATAAAATACTTCTGACCACAGACGATGCCCCGGCGCTTTTGTTTCTCTCCAGATGGGAGAGGGATCTTGGTATGAAGTTTACTGACAAACAGGTAGAGCGTATTTTATATAATGGTCACAAAGCCTCCATTAGCAACCGCTATCAGGAGACGAATTAAAGGCTGCTTACAAGATGGTATAGGACACCAGATTTATTTGGCTAGAATTTACCCACAGGTGAGCCCTCTGTGTTGGAAATGTGGTAAACACACAGGCACTCTGCTATATATTTTCTGGACCTTCACTGGCACCTTTCTGGGCAAGGCTTGCTAGAAGTATTAAAGAATTGACAGGGATATCTATTGAAGATAGGGCTGAGCTAGCATTACTACATGTGTCTGCAATCTCTTTCCCCTTTTAATTTTCTTTTTCTCTCTCCCGCTTTCTTTTCACTCTCTCTTTTCTTTCCTAAAAGGAAAAAAAACAGGAACCAACGAATTTTGACCAATGCACATATCTTTTGATATTGTCATATGACTGTCTGACACCAAATGAATATTTTTTGCACTGTATATTTCAGTGTTTTTCAACCGCTGTTCCCCGGCACACTAGTGGGCCTTGAGAGATCTTCGGGTGTACCGTGGGAAATTATCCAATTTCAGTTAATTGGTCCCAAAATGATTTATTTACTGCAAAAAATTTGTCTTCATTTGTCTATACCAGCGATGTATAGTGATAGGCAGAACCAAAAAAAACTCTTCCACTAGATGGCAGCAGGTAGCTAATTTTCGTGTCTGACTTTTTGGTGGTGTTCCGTGGGATTTTTCTAATTGTAAAATATGTGCCGCGACTAAGAAAGGTTGGGAAACACTGGTATATTTGATACTGTTTGTGATAATATGTGTCAGTCTGTACTTAACAAGGAGCCAAATCTAGAACAGAAACCAATGCCAATAAAAGGTAATGAGTTCACATTTTTCCAAATTACTACAGTTCAGCTTTCAGTAGAAGTATTTCTTAAGTCTAAAATGTCTTGTCATTAATAAGAAATCAACAGACACTTGAAAAGTACAACTACTTTTTAAAATTTATTTTTAATAAATAAGTGTCATTTTTATATTCAAAATTCTTTTGAGTAAATCTTCAAGCATGTGATGATTAGGAATGTCAGCATTGTAATTCATGCAAACTATTAGTGCATAAAAATCTTTTCATTGGTGTCAGGAAAAAAACACACATCCAATTAGTAGTGAATATTAATGAGTCATTTTATTGTTTTTGTCAGCTTTGGTTAAAGAAAATGGTTTCCAAAGAAAATTGATTTTGGCAGATAGTAATAACATAAATTTTATATAACTCTTCATATGATAAGATTTCACAACTTCTATTTTACATTGAAAAGAAAGTGTGTCATGCAATGGCTATTTTTTGGTTGGTGTGATTTTACAGAATATGAATACGTTAGTAATCTATGCAGAGATAATATTAAAGAACATTCTGCATCTTTATCTGCTCTTTATGTAGAACATATCATATATGTGTATGATTTATGGGACAGCTGTATGCAACAATATGCAATGGATTCCAATTACTTAACTGATAAGAAAACACTGATTTGTTAAAGATGCAAAGACAGCTGCTGATGTCTGCTGAGGGAATATGGTTATTGTGCACATTTGTTCTCAGCTCAACTACTAAATTGAATTAAGGCAGGGGAGTGCAACAACTGGATCTGGCCCACTGATTTCAAAAGTAGACATTCTGGAGATGCCTATTTTTGTATGTGTGTGTGTTGAGACAATACAGGAGGGTGATCTCATTATAAAAAATGTCATCTCTTGTCTTACTCTTCATGACTATGGATGTCATTTGTGTTACAGACCATATGGGGATTTTGAAATATTGCATATTTTTATTAGTTGGTCCTTCACCTATCCTGAAACTTTACTTTACTTTCTGTCCCAGTGACACACCAGGATGTGAAAGAAAATCTCTCCAAAGAAATGTCCTGGAACAAGTGTACCTACTGGAAAATGTCTTCCCTGTTTCCTTTCCAAGGTCATTTTGAAATTTAGATTTATATATATATATATATATATATATATATATATAGCATATACCATATATATAGGATATATATTAGGATTTTTGGGATAGTGTAGCAGAGTGTAGTACAGGTTCAGAGAAGTATTATGGATGTTCACTGCAAATTTAATTGAAGCAGATCAAAACCCAAGATTAAATGATTATCATAGGGTTTTTTTTTTATTGTGCTGTGTATTATAAGCAATTATTATAATTTATTTGTTTATCTGTTTTCACATTTTCTTTAAATTTTGCATATTCTATCTTCTATCTCACTTTCTATCTGGATTTCTGACAAGAAGGACTATGTGTGTGAGCTGAACAGATCAATTGTAGCCCAGCCAAGTGTATATGACCTAGTGACCACATAAAAACACAAATGGTATGTGGCACTGCATACTAGATAATAGAAGGAATTGTTTTATTCAAAGCTGCCAATGGAGTGGAAACAATTTGACAGTAAATGTTAAAGCTTAAATGAGATTTTACGTTTTGGTTTACAATTGCTTTGAATAAATATATTCTGGGCATAAGTTCTTTTAGTAAAACCCGTTCAACACAGAAACACATACTTAGTGCAGTTGGGGTGCCATTATTATTGAATGACAAACCAGTGCAACAATGCATGTGCTGATGTGCTACCTAAAAGATTGCATTTCCAAATATTGGATGGCCATAGTCTCCTGCTAAAGATGGTGCTTGCCTACATTGCTTGAAGATTGTATGAAGAACAAGAGTTTTGACCTCTAAACCTATATGCCTATTCCAGCTTAGTAGAGCCAAGGAACTGTTTTTCTTCAAAGAAGGGCAGCAACAGCAGAGCCTGTTTCTCTCACAACTAGTTTCTTTAAAACCGATTTATCATGTTAGTAGAAAAAGAGCTAGGTATTCTCAGCCATATTCAAAAATACTTTGAAAATAGAAACTTGATTGGTAGCTGTACGGAAAATAACTCCACTTCCTAGTAAAAACGTGTTGATACATACGAACCATAATGATTTTTGTGTGAAATTTCCAGCTGCCTCCTTACATTTTAAAAATAGAACATCTCCAAAAGCATGCGTTCCCTGTGGCATTCCCCTGCAAAGTGTTGTTCTGTGCTGAAAGTCTCCGGCCTTCCACTTCATCACTTTCAATTAGGCTGCAATCGGGGCATTAGCTTAGCTGTTTTCAAGCAGACTTGTTGTCTGGAAAATATTAAAGCTATCTGTATTGTTGTAAGTACCGTGTACTGGGATTATAATACCCCCCTGACATGAATAAATATAGAAAATCCTGAAAAACATATCAACATATTTGGTTAGCAGTAAAACCATTGTCATATCTACAAAAATATTACATCTACAAAATAGTGACATCATGTTACCTATTTTAAATGTGTTTATAAAAATCTTAAAAAAAGATCTGTAAAATACTCATGTATAAATACCATTGCAAAGATCACATGTAAATTGAAATAATATGTTATATAAAATGATGGGTGATCACTGTTGAACTAAAGCAACAAAACTAACTACTTAAAATAATAAATAAATTATTACCTTAAAAGCTCAGAGTCTTTGAAACACACATAGCAAAAAAATGAAACTGTCCCCGATATCCTAACTTTGTCCCTATCATTGTCAATTTCCCTGCTGTCCCTATACCAGCTATATCTGTGATACCAAAATTAACTAAAACTGACAATAATTGTAAAATGTTTTAATTACCTATCTGGAGAAAGGTATAAAGTAGTGTCATAAACAGTATAAGGGGCTATAATAAAGTATACCAATGCTGTACTGATGTACTGAGGGAAATGATGAGTGGATATATCATTGTGTGGTTATTAATGAAAACATTTTCTAACAAATAGCAAAGAACTTTTAAGAAATCCTTCCAGGTTTGCTGTATCACGCAGCTTTACTGATGAAAGTGTATCCTCTCTAGCCTTGGAGAGCGTTAATAAATCAGGTCCATTTATTGAACATGATGGTATAAATGCACTTCTAAACTTGCATAGGAGTTTATTAAACTTGTCATATGCTGAATTTATAACCTGAGCTGTGCATGCACAGTTTTGTATACATCAAATGGAGGATTTTGAATAGGCACATAGGAGTGCTGTGTCTCCTCTGCTTTGAAAAGTTTGCAAATTCTCAATTTGTTTATTGTTTTTCAAGATTATCCAATCCTATTTCCAAAATATAGTTTAATAAAGTGGTAAAGCGATTTTGGCAGACAACTAGGACAAGTGCAACAAATCTCTGTTGAAGTAATGATGCTACCATGCTTCTAGTATCAACAGCTTAAGTTGTTGGCATATAGTGGACATACCACCTTACAAAATGCATGCTCGCTAATGATAGTCAGGATTCAGTAATGACTTGCAGAATCATTATTGAATCCTATTACTTGAGAATTCCCCTGTTGATGTCTATAGTAAATGTTTTATACATTTTACAAATGAGCTCTACTGAATTACCCAAGCAAGAAAAAGATCTCTTTTAAATGACTGATTACTTAGGAAATTAAAGAAATTAATGAGGAGCCCAGAGAACAAATGCTCAGGGAATGACCACATGCATGAGAAAGCAAGATACAGTAATAGTTCTGTTACATAACCACAGAATAGGCATTATGTATCTGACAATCATGATGCTTGTATGCACCATGTTTCTGTACATTTATACTTAATTATCACGTTAGAATATTTAGAAGTTTGCTTGTGCACCATATCATATTTATATAACAAAAAACACCAATGATCTTAGAGAAGCAATCATCCATCATTTTACAGAGAGAGAGATTATTCACAAGTGGAAAACATTCAAAATAGTGGCTAATCTTCCTAGATCCAGCAAATTTACACCAAGTATAGACTGCAATGCTTAGAGAAATGTAATATGGGTAAGGTTTGCAAAGTTGCATCTGAACCACAAGACTTCTGGAACAATGTCCTTTGGACAAACAAATATGGAGATATTTGGCCATAATGCACAGAGTCACATTGGGAAAAGGCAAACACAGAATATCAGCAGTATGTGCTCCAGATCCATTTTCATGGCAAAGAATTTTTTTTCCTGACTTTCACAAACATTTTGCTACTCAAAAAAACGAAAAAAAAAAATTTTGTGACCAATTTTGCAAAAATTGCCTGTTCATCCCTAGTTGCCAGAGCCATAAGATCATTATTCTGCTTACACTAGTCATTATAAGAAAGCCCTGTACAGATGTCCAATGGACATCAGCGAGCTGTCACCATGCTGTGCTCTCCTCCTTAGGAGTGAAGAGAAGTGCACCCAATCTGTCCATAATCCACTTGATGAACAATGTTGGGGGACCGCTGTACGAACACAACCGTTCATCTCAGGAATTATAAGACTGCTGCTAAGTTATACGTATCTGTTACTATGTGCACTTATCGAGTGTCCTGGTTATTCATCATCTCCATGATGACTTAATGAGTTAAACTGCTAAAAAGAACAGATATCAGGTAGATACCAGGCTTTGGAGTGATTACTGATCAAAGATTGAGATATTTCAGACATGTATAAACTGCTTCCTTGTCTCACAGAAATCAAAGTAGTCACATATAATAGATGTGTGTCATCAAATAGATTAAGGTGTGGAATGACACAGGCTCTATTACATTATTCACAGAACTACAGTATTATTGACACATTATAGTTTTACAGGTCCTGACATTTCCCAGAGTAATAATTATGTGAAGGTAATGAAAAAAATTACTAGTTGCAACTTTTAAAGTCCAATTATATCATTAAAATGTAATTTCCAGCTTCTAACATATTGTTTTCATACAATTCTAAAACTAGCACTTTAAAATGTATATGCTGTTTTGCAACTTAAGCTTTAAGAAATAGCAGATGATTTATACTCATGGGAAACCCATTCGCCATTGTCTGTAGTCTTGCATTTAACTACATCTGTTCCACAGCTTGATACCTTGTAAAGATACAAAGGTCACTTTTGATCAAGCAGTTTCGATATATTACTTTTGTATGAGACATAAACTTATGCTATGTAAGGTATTTCAGCTTTTTAGCAGGGGTCTAACAAACTTGAAAATACTGCTATGCATGCTCCACTAGACTGCCAACAGGAAAGATGTAAAAACAACTTTTTACTGCATTAATTGGGGCAAGTAGTGTGCCAAGCACATTTGACACCCGAGCAGGTTGTTTTTTACCATTGATTGCCTCATGGAATCAGGAAGGAATTTTTTTCCCCTGTTGGAGCGAGTTGTACCCAGGGTTTTTTTTTTTGCCTTCCTCTGGACCAACTATGACCATAGGGTTTTATATCTGGGATATGTTTATTTCCCTAGTGGTTGAACTTGATGGACTTTTTCTTTTTTCAACCTGACTTACTGTAAAACTATGTAAACGCTCCCCTTTGCTACACAATATACCTAATTTTAGAAGTGACCATGAAATAAATAACAGTAAAAGCCATAAATAAAGTCAGATGCAAATATTGCACACTTTAGAATACAGCAATGAGCATTATAGCATTTACAACAAAATTTACAAAATTGCAGTGGTCAGGAGTCTGCAATTCATTGAACTGCTTACAAGTACAAAAAACAGAAGCATGTAGTATACAGCACAACTTCAAATGTTTAGTTAGTCTGGGGTGTGCACTGAGGAATTCCAATTCCATGCAGAATGGTCAGTAAAGTGCTAATTTTGTGGTCAGTAAAAGAGTTCTCACCTATCACAAAAACATTTACTTTACATAAAAGGGTAGACAACTCTATTATGTACAGTGAAAATGTATTCATTTTTTTATGTCTCAGTAAAGACAGAATAGGAGCGCAGAGCGTCCTGGGACACTCACGTAGGAGGCTTCTGGCTTCTCCTTCTGCACATGATTGATCTTGGACATGTGCTGAAGGGACTGTTTAGAGCAGGCAAGTCATACAATCTCGTGTCTGCGCAGTGTGAGAATGGGTGACGTAGCCAGAAGAAGAAAGAAGACGGAGGAAGATGGCGGCACCCAGTGCTTCCTCTTTGCCAGGATGAAGCAGGATTTCAGGACAGCACAGGACCCAAATGGGAACAGCACAAGAGAAATTGGGCACTTTGCGGAAGTAATTGTAATTTTTTCTTATTTAGTTCTGCTTTAAATAAGAGATTTAAAAAGGAGAGAAGCCACACCTCATAATAAAGGTTGTCTATTTCCTCTTTGCAGCTGTGGTCAGTAGAGAGTTATCTCCATACATTGGTGGTCACTGAGAAAATCCTTTCCTACTTCCACGGTCAATTGAGCTATGGTCTTTATGGTCTGTGTAGTGCTTTCTTGCGTGCTGCAACACACACACCCTGGTCAGTGGTGAAGTATGAAATGTGAAATGTCCCTTTATTTTGGAGGTCTACTGAGAAGTACTTTCTTTTAAATGGTGGTCAGTGGCAAAGTATCACCTTTAAATTGGATGTCAATGATTAAGTGACTTTGGGGTTCAGTTTTGAAGTTTCTCCTTAACTTGGTGGTGAGTTTTGTAGTTCTCCTCTTAAACTGGTGGTCATTTGTGTAGCCCCCCTCTTAGACTGATGACCAATTGAAGCTATATTAAACAGTTAATTGGCGTCTGTGTTTACTTAGGACAAACAGCTCTTCTGTTTTCACAATTCTGTCCGTATCCTTGGAACTATTCAGAAACCATCTAGCACGTGATTAGGAGGACACTTGGAACTGCCTTTTCCTTGGCTGCATTGTCAATATCTATAGACACAATACAACCTTATTACTTTACCCTAAACTTATTCATAAGCCCACCCTTTGAAGATTGGTTTGCATCAGCCTTTCTCAACCATTTTGCTCCAGAAGGACCATTTTAAAAATGTACATGTATCAGGGGACTCTTGCTAAAAAAAACATTAATTTGTGGCCAGTAGGGAAGATTTCACGGTGTTCATCAGAATACCACTCTTACAGACAGTGAAAGATATCAATGGTGTCATGCAGATGGCTCTGCCAAGGTATCTTGGACCCAGTACTAAACAGGCACCATCATATGGAAGGTCAATCAGTGACAGTCCAAGGAACCCCTAGGAACCTCTGGAGGAACCCTGGTTGAGAATGGCTGGTTGGTATAGATCAAAGGATAAAGTAGATGTTCCTTTAACATCATGTAATGTACATATATAGCTAATCCATGTAATGTAAAGGTATTTCAAATATTAGCACATATAGCATCTCAAAGATACCTAACTTTTCTGGATAAATTATGAAGAAATAGTAAAAAATGATTGCCAAATAAAACTAATCCTCTAAAACTGCTGACATCATATGCACAGGTCATGAGGGGATCATAGCTCTCTCTGCTTTGCAAAGTACTAAGACATTAAGTTCCCAGAGATACAGGGAAAAAAACCCATGGCACTTTTCATCTGTGCTGCAGAGAAAAAAAACTGTCAGACCATAAATGCTTTATTATCTGTGAGCTCTGTCTAATTACCACAGTACCATAGCAACCTTGTTATGTGTATTGTTTGAATCCCTCACTGAACAAGGGACCAAGTGATAATTGATCTTTGCCTAAATTAAATCTCAAAAAAGGTCATTTTTTTCTTGTTCGCACTCGATTCCCTCAGGGCACTGAATCTTGGATGAAGATTCAACACATTATTAAGGTTTTTTGTATGGTTGTATGAAAGAACTTGACAGTAATTGTGCCATGGCATTCTAGAGTTTTGTTCAGCGTTCATGGCATATTTAGATCAAATTGTACGCACTCAAAATTAATTGGAGTGAAACACTGTGGGATAATATGAAACAAACTAAAAAGCTCCAATTTTTTATTCAAACATCTTAGAATTTGCCACTTATGTCTACTTTTTGATGTTTAGAAATGAAAGGTCAGTGTTTGGAAACACATCACTTTATATACTTATATATAAAAATATAAGCTGTCCCTGGAAGGTCTGGTTCTGATCTAAAATGCATGTCCAGGCAAAAAGCAATTATTCTTTTTATTAGTTTTGTCAGGTTATTTTTTTTTTTGCACCGCACTGGTAAATCTTCCTTTAACTTTCTGTCTAAAGATGAAACAGGAAATCAGAGAACATCTCTCCAAAGTGAACATTTTTGATCCAAAGATTTGTCACGTTTGGAGGAGTTTCTTTTACCACTTCCTCTGGTAACAATTGAAAGTTTAAAGTATCCCCTGACTTTCTGTGTTAGTAATAATGGTCAGAGGACAAATTAAGGGAGTGAAAGTCCTGCAGGTACATAGAACGCAATACAACTTGACAGAGGGTTTGACCTTCCCCTGCTTCAACTAAATCTACTATTTTTACCTTTATATACATTTTACATTAAAGAGTACAAATAATTTAGAAAACACCATCTATGTAACCAGTAAGAATGGAACTTTGTAATTGTTTTCCATATAATTAATTCAGTTTAATTAAGTAGTAAAGGTAATTCCTGTATGGGTTGTGTCATTTTAAGAAATAAAAGAGAACCTTTACTTTAGTCAGCTACTTATTCCATGATAAAATATCTGATGTGACAAAGGGAAAGGGCTAGAAGAAGAATGCTGAATTGCAGTCACCCTGCACCGTGATTGCTTCAAGTCACTGCATGACATTTCTAAACTAAAATAGACTCTGCAAGATGCTATTACATACAGTTCACAAATTCTAGAATTATTCTAGTTCTCAAAACTTCACATTATAGGGTCGATTTATGAAAGGAATGTTCACTAAGGTTAATGAATATTATTCACATCAATCATCCAATAAAGGTCAAGAAGAAAATCCTGTTCTTTTTCTTTTGCTTTTGAGTAAACATTTATAAAAAAAATTAACAGCCTCAACTCCTTCAAATTCAGTCTTGGCCTCTGCTTTCTCAGGTGGAACAATCTAGAAGGATAGAACCAATCCCACCGTAATATATTTTGAGACAATACCATTAAAGTGGATGCCGAGCCAAACAATAGTTAAACAAGAAAAAGGGAGGGATAGAGAAATAGTGGCTCTTTATGGCAAATAAAGGTCTAATATAACTTAAAATGCTTTATTCAATTCACTAAAATATCTTTTTAGAAACATCATTAGTAAAAAGGCCATATAAATTCTGTCCATGACTTGATAAAACACTCTCACATATACAGCATCCAGATATCGATCAATAATATGCTCATGGTCTCTCCCGTCTTGCCCTAACGTGCTTCCTCATGGGATATCTATCTCTCACCTTTTCTTGTTTTTCTCAGGTGGAGTAAACGTATACATACAGTATGAGTGGGAAACCATTTCTTAAAAAGATTCAGAGGGCCTTGCATTGCAATTGTCAAACTTGTTGTTAGGTTCAACAAGGAGATAAAATGGAATGTTTACATGACAAAAGATTTCTGGCACTAGGGTCCTTAGCCAGGACACTATGTGCATGGACTCTGCATGTTCTACATGGGTCTGCACGGTTTGTACTCTGGTTTTCTCCTGGATACTAAAAACATGCAGTTAGGTTAATCGGTTTCCCCCACAAAAATGTCCTTTAGCTGTCCCATGAGATATGACTATGGTAGGGACAATAAATTTTGTACTCTTTGAAGGATAGTTAGTGATATGACTATGATCTGTGTAACATGTTGGCATTATATAAATACAAAATCATAATAATAGTAGCCCTTCATTAATACTAAGATGGCTATATGCAGAGCGATACTGTTGAGCACAATTATGTGGCAATTTACCGCTGCTTTTTGGGGGAAATGATTTTTTTGTAAATACTTATGCACCAAAGGTGAGGTGGTAAATGAGTGACAAGTGCTGGTCTTTCAGCAGTAAAAAGCAGAATTGGTTTCCTTCCTTATTCTCTGAGCTAATATTATAAATATATTTTTAAGGGGAAGTAGGGGATCAGGATTTTCTTTTTGAATTAGTTTCTAGATTAAAGAGATAAAGTTTTTAGTTGTCTGCAATTTTTTCCTTTTTGACATTTTCACGTGATAATAGGCTCAATATGTCCCTAATAGCCCATGATAATGCAGCTTAATATTTCTACCTATTTTCACACTTTCCCTATCTCAGAGTACCCTATTAAACTCTCTGGTCTATATTACTAGATTATTATAATTATTACTATTAGAAAGACTGGGGTGGATTTGCTAGAGGAACATGGTACTTTTCAGTGTAAATGTTGTCTTTGGAAAGTGGTGTTCACTACAGAGTAATTGTGAATAAGGTGAATCTGAATACATGTTTATGTGCTAGAATATTCTTGCATTAACTTCTTTTACACATGACTGGGTATTCAAATAAAATGGGAAATTACCCCTATTTACTAACATTTATATTCCAGAATCAACATACACTTTTCTAGATAAGCAGCCTCTATTACTTTAGTAAATCATCAGGCTCCTTGCATGCCATCATGCTCCTTTTTGTGTGTTTATGTTATTAAAAAGTATGTGCAGGGAATTGCGGCTCCTCGGGACAAGGAATGAAAGAGTGAAATGAAATATTTTGGAAAGCCACATGAGTGTTTCCATCTAACAAATTAAAAGCCTCTATTTGTTTTGGTGACATATAACCTTTAATCAATGTCAGAATGAGAAAATCTCTGAAGGAGCAGTCTTATTCTCCAGATCTGCACATAAATATTCCCATTTTAGAGAATGTATATGCATGTTTATTATGCTGCAATATCAGATCTGTAGAATGTAGGAAGGGTAACCAATGCATTAACACTGCATCAGAAATAATTAAGTTCTTCAAGGTCACAGTATTTGATTTCTGTATACTGCAGGAAAAGTGTTTGTGCCCCAACTTTTCTTGTACATCAGTATAACAGCCTACAAATGTGCTAGACAGACTTATTGATAGCTTTGCTTAGGAGCAGCCAGTGTCCTCAGCACGGACACTTATATTGATTTATAGCCAGTCTAGTCTGGAGTTCATACAGCTGAAAAAGTAAGAATGAAGGATAGAACGTGTACAGAGGAGTTAAAAGAGAAAATGTATACATTAGATGTGAGGACATGTATATACATACTATAAGCAAGTGTGTTTTCTTTAATATGCCCAAAATATCCGGCGATAGCCATAAGTCAGAAATTCTAATAAATACTCATAGGGCATTGAAAATAAGAGCTCATGTCAATGGACTTTGTTCTATTGCAATTGTAATACAAGTAAGTAAAATGCAACTGATTTTAAAGTCGAAGTCTGCATTTAACTAGTTTTGTTGCGCCTAATTTATTTGGATGTATTAAACATTTGAGTTACAGGCAAAGCAGGGGTAAGACATCTTTGTTTTTGTCAAAATCTGGGTTTCCCTTTCAAATGCAGCTGTGTGCATTTGAATAACAAATATGGTGTGTGACTTGAACAGTCATTGACATGAACCCCTAATTAACCTATAGATATAGACAAAAGATGGCAATTGGAAAATCTGACTGTCAAATATGTTTTAGCTGATTAACTAGTTTTGTGTTTTTCTGTAGGGTGGAAATATATGCATGGGTACTTTTACTTTAGACTGGTAATGTATTTAAACATTTCAGCTCTTACCCCTATAACTCTTTCAAATTTTCTGCCTGTTTTTTCAGTAATACCTTACATAAAATAAAAATCTATTATTTAATCTATATTTATAACTAACAGGGCTTTTTGGGTTTATACTGAAGATGAATGAAACAGAGTGGAATAAAAATGTATTTTAAGAAGTTATAGGTACTGATATTATAATCTTTTTTCTTACTTAGCTCCTTGTCAAATTATTGGATAAGCCTAGGGTTAGTCTAAGGCACAACATTTATTACATAGTTACATTCCAGAGGAAGGCAAAAAACCCTTGCAAACATGATTTACTGTTTACTGAACAATTTACTGAAAAATGTCTTCCAGGTCCCATGCGGCAAACATATAATGCCTGGATGAACAGTCTCTGTTATTTTTACTTTTAAACCTTAATACCCAGTTATATTCTGTGCTTCTAGAAAAACATCCAGCTTTTTCTTAAAGCAATCTATAGTAGTTGCTAATACTTCTTTCTGAGGGTGCTGATTCCCCATTTTGATAGACCTTACTGTGAAGAATCCCTTCTGTACATGAAGGTTTTCCTCTAGACACAAAGAGTGCCCTCTTGTCCTTTATAATGACTTTAAAGTGAATAATTAGGAAGAGAGTTCTCCATACGGACCATTTATGTATTTATACAGGGTGATCATATCCTCCCTTTCCAACATTCCTGGGGGGTCAAAAGGGGCGGAGATGACCCATGTGTGGGCTGACAGGAGGAGTACCAGGAAATCCTTTTTGTGAATTGGTGCCCCAAACTGGGTTGCATATTCCAGATGTGGTCTGACCAATGCTTTGTACAGGACAGGATTATGTCTCCATCTCTACAATCTATTCCTCTTTTAATACAAGAAAGTAATTTGCTAGCTTTAGATATTGCAGCTTGGCATTGCATGCTGTTATTAAGTCTATGACCCAGATCCTTTTCTATTTGTGACTCCCTAAAATGTATTCCCCCCAGACAGTATGAAGCATGCATGTTGTTAGCCCCCAAGTGCATAACTTTATATTTCCCAATATTACATTTCATTTGCCATTTGGCTGCCCAATCAAACAGTACATCCAGGTCTGCTTATAGATTATAGACATCCAGTATGGACTTAATGCCATTACAAAGTTTGGTGTCATCTGCAAACACAGAAATGGTACTTTTAATCCCAAACTCTATATCCTTTATAAAGATGTTAAACAGTAAAAGTCCAAACACTGAACCCTGGGGTACACCACTAATAACCTTAGACCATTCAGAGTATGAATCATTAATTACAATTCTCTGGGTGCGATCTTTAAGCCAGTTCTCTATCTATTTACAGATTGACTTTTCCAAGCCTATTCACCCTAACTTGCATATTACCCATTTGTGGGGTACAGTGTCAAATGCTTTAGTATGCTATAGTACCAGATATCAACTGGTACTTCACTGTCTACCTGTTTACTTATTTCCTCCTAAAAGAAGAGTACATTTGACAACTTCAGTCATGATTCCATGCTGACTATAATGGCTCTGGCTCTTATATAATACTGTGGATTTTGCAGCACTAGGTCACAGGTTCGAATCCTGCCCAGGACACTATCTGCAAGGAGTTTGTATGTTCTGTGGGTTTCCCCTGAGTACTTCAGTTTCCATAGACATTTATAGGACTACTATATAGACCAGTGATCAAACACTGTGCCGCGGCACTCTAGTGTGCCGTGAGAGATCTTCAGGTGTACCGTGGGAAATTATCCAATTACCATTGTCCAGTGGCTGTGCTGTAGTGACTGACAGAGTAATGTAATACTCTTCCAAATCAGTGGGGGGCAGTATGTAGCTTAATTGCCTTGTTTAGAAACTTAGCTACAGAGTGTCATTTTGTAAAATTTTTGATTTGTGGTGTGCGGCAGGATTTTTTCAATGTAAAAAATGTGCCGTGGCTCAAAAAAGGTTGAAAAACACTGATATAGACTACATTAATAACATACGACTATAATGTCAGGGACATTAGATTGTGAGCCCCTTGGAAGCATTTATTGATATGGCAATAGACTTTGTAAAGTGCTGCCCAATATGTTGGTGCTATATAAACACTGGCTAATAATAATATCACTTTTTTCTTTCTTCTTTGGATGACTGTACACTACAGGCAGTCTGATCAGAGCAGTTAATGTTTTCTGTAAATTGTCTAGTTGCCTTTGACACAGAACTTTAAAATTCTGATGTTTCAGCACCTCTTCAATTTCTGCACTCTGTATTTATTTTTTCTGACATGTAGAGAAGTAAAAAAACTTCTGCATTATCCCTTTGGACGTTGTAGTTTTTTGCAAGGCTGACCCATAAAACAGGCTGTCAGCAGTTATATTTGTGGATCAATATGATAGATGCGTTTAAGGGCTTACAGATCTTTTACTCTTGTCATTGTGTAATATTAATACATGAGGTTTTTATGTAAAAGGATGCTATTGGTACAGCATTTGAGTGCTTTCTAGATGTCCAGTCAAAATTAGGAGATATGGTTTCAATCTGAGCTGCTTTCAGGTTGCACTCTCTGTCTAATAAAGAGGGGTGGCTGGGCATGGGCTGGTTTCAGAGCAGAAAGTGTATGCTGGCCTTCAAACCAGAGGACTGTGGCCTATATGTCTGTCAGTTGTGGTGGAGTTCTTCTTTCAGAGGCGGAAAAGAAATCAAATGGCAAAAGTTGCTTGTTGCTTCCAGCAACTGCACAACAATCCATGGCGACCAAAACCACATGCAAAAAATGGTTCCCTGCTGCTCCTATTCAGTTGATTGGGGGGGGGGCGTAGATGAGCCTGCAGAAGTCAGCTGTAAGTCAAAAATGGTCCTTAATCAACTATCAAGACTAGGGTATAATACTACTACTATTAGAGGAATACAAGCAGATCACTTAGCAAAGTGAATGTTCACTTTGGGAAGGTCAATGTTTGAGAATGGGGTAAACGGTGGGGTAAATGTTTGAGAATGGTGTTCACTTTTATGTTCTAGAATAAATCTGTAATTTTAATTCTTCTTACATATGACTTTCAAAGTATTCACAGGTCCAGCTTATGCGTATGTATTAATATTCTCTTTAGAAATTCAATAATTCTGCCAAGTGAACACCCTCGATTGGTTTAACATAGCCACCCCATTATATCAGCCTTTCATCATGCTCTGTTTTTTGTATCTATTGTATGTCATTATCAAGCATGTTCAGGGCATTGCGGCTTCTCGAGACAGAATGAATGAATAGGGCCATATGTGAGTGTTTCCATCTAACAAGTTAAAAGCTCATATTTAGATTGATGACATATAACCTTTAATCAATGTCAGACAGAAGAAAATCATTTGGCTCTGAATGAGTTGTTTTATCCTGCAGATCCGTTCATTATGTTCATTTTATGTGTTTATTGTGCGTAAATAGCAGATCTGTAGAATGGAGGAAGGAATGGTAACAAATGCATATATACTGCATTAGATGAACTTCTTCAAGATCAAATAGCATTCTATATACTGTGTAAGAAAATTCACCTAGCAATTCACCTAGGCTATACTGAAATATTCAGGGAAAAGTATGTTTTTTTTCTTTTCAATTTTGTTGATTTCCTTTAATTTGATTAAAAATTGAGCAGCACACTTTTAAAATTTTGTTAATGGCAAAAGCTGCCCAAAGCTCTTTAAAGACTTAAAAGAAAATAAACCCTTTTGTGCTATATAGAATCCATATAACACCTACATTATCCCAACAGATGTGGTATAGTGATCCTCAAATAATCTTAATTCCTAAGCATTTATGGTTCATTCAGTCAAAATATACCATGAGCCATCCATACCACAAAGATTGCATTCTATAAGGAACTATCCACCACCTCCTCACAGTATTTTCTGGCTATAGGAACATTGCAATAATAAAATGTACCATTCACCCCTGCCGGAGTGGCTGAAACTTTCCTGGGTTTTCCTGTGAGAATCCCTCCACTCAAATTATCAATAGACTTTAAAGTGAATAATTGGGAAGAGTGTTCTCTATACGGACCATTTATGTATTTATACAGGGTGATCATATCCTCCCTTTCCAACATTCCTGGGAGTCAAAAGGAGTGGAGTTGACCCATGTGTGTGCTGAAAGGAGGAGTACCAGGAAAGCCTTTTTGTGAGCTGGTGCCCCAAACTGGACTGCATATTCTGGCTGGCCAATTAGAAAATAGACTCTTAACCAGCCCTGGCTATTTAGCTAGCTCACACTCTGCACTCTGTGTTCGTGCAACGTGTTTCCATTGTGCTGAGCCCCTAGTTCTGTTGAGCTAGTTCCTGTTCACCTGGTGCCTAATTCAGTGTTTCCTCTGTTCAGCTCCTGCATTAACCCCTCGTTGTCCAGTCTGTTGGTTCCCAGCCAACTTCCCCGTGCTGTTCCAGTGTTCCTGTCTGTCTGTGCATATCCCTAAGTCTTCTTGTGCCTCCTGTTGCTTCCAGTGTCTCCTGTGTTCCCTGTGCTGGCAGTGGCCCCTGTGTTATTGGTGTCTGTCTCCTTGATCCTTGGCAATTGACCCCTGATCAATTCCCTGTGATCTGACCTCTCTTGCTTGCTGCCTGCCTTGACCCCGGTCTTCCTCGACTATCCTGCTTTGTGATTTGGTACCGTGCTTTGCCCACCTTGGTGTGCCCAAGGACTGCAACCTGGCAGTAACCAGTGGCACAACATCCTCACCATCAGAGGCTCTGGAGAAAACCTGGTTACTGCTTAGACTCTGCGCCTTGGCCCTTCTCAGAGCTCACACCACCTCCATGCAAGCCATAGCGCCCCCTAGTGGTCCTGTAATGTGTGTGACAATTTGAACATTTATGTTTAAGTTTTTATCTCTTTTTAGAAGCCCAGTGGTGACTTGGTCTTTTTTTAAGACTTTAGCAGGAACAAATGTCTGACTCAATAATACCATCTTTTGCTGATGACTAAAGCCCATAAAAAGGCAGACAGGGAGGAAACATTCTAGTTTTCTTTCTTAACTGTGGTTTCCAGTGAATATAAAACAATCTGTAACAGTGAGAAAATGTTTAAATGTGCCTAACAGTAAAATATAATGTATGAAATATTATAGGCTAGACAGGAATATAGAAACACTTCCAAGCAGAAGGCTGAATTATAGAGTTTGCATAACACATTTGTCTCTGATATAATTCAAACCAAAGCAGAGCCTATGGGATTAAGTCACTAAAAAATAAAGAATCCTAATTTCTTCCAATAAATGATGTGCAAGCAAAACTTTAGTTTTTCTAATGTTACGTGATTAGGTATTCATGGGTTAACTGTATTTCCTATAGCAAACATTCACTTCCCTGAGTGAGTTTGTGAACCTTCAGTAAATCAACCCTACCATGTTTTCCTCTTCTATCTGTCCATTATACCATGTAAATACAGCCCCAGTGTGTATCTATTATTACATATGACTGTGGTAGAGAAAACATGGTTGATTTATTTGAAGTTGAAGTAAAATAGATTGTTTATTAAAAAACGTGGTAACTGATGTAAAGGTATGTTCACTAAAACACAAGTGCAGACTCCATGTGGATAGAGACTTATGTGAATAGTTCTGCATGTGGAGCACTGGAGAATTTTCCTTTGGTATACTATTTAACACAATGATTGATGAGCTGACATACACAAGATTTATACAAGATTTATATACTGTGTTTTACAAATATATATTATATGTACAGCTAACCTAAACAATGTACTGCATTTATAACACTGACAATATTCTCCCTTATTTAGTAATACTTTTTAGTGAAGGATGTTTTCATTAGAAATGTTGTATTTAGTATCATCATTGATTCTCACAAACCTAATCATTTCTCAGACTGGGATACCTTATCAACTCGATAAGGCTGTTATAATATGAAATTTACTTTTGTAATTGTTCTTTATTATATATATATATATATATATATATATATATATATATATAACTGTATATTAAACGTCTCCACAATTTTGGAAAGGAGGGAACTTTCATTATAAGGTTTTCAGCAAGACGAATAGGACGGGGAAGACCGTTCCAGAGACCGTTCCGTTCTAGAAAAGTCTTGTAGCCATGTGTGTGATGAGTTTATGAATGAGGAAGTCAGTAGTAGGTCATTGGAGGAGCGGAGAGAGCAACTGGGGGAGTATTTTTTTACCAGGTCAGAAATGTAAGTGGAACAAGAACTGTGGGGGGATTTGCAGGCAAAGCACAGGAGCTTGAATTTGATTTTAAGGTGAAATGGAAGCCAGTGTAGAGATCTGCAGCGAAAGAGGAGCAGTGGGAAGGATGGATGAGTCTGGCTGAAGCGTTCATAATAGATTGTAGAGGAGAGAGTTGTGTTAGTGGAATACCAGAGAGGAGGAGGTTACAGTAGTCCAGACGAGATGATAAGAGCATGTACAAGGAGTTTGGTGGCCTCTGGGGACAGGTAGGGGTAGATTTTGGAAATGTTGCAAAGGTGAAAGTGACAGGAAAGACCTGGAAATACTCTGAATTTGGGGGGTAAATGAGAGGGCAGAGTTAAATGTGACACCAAACAATGTGCCTGAGGGGAGGGAAGAATAACTGTTGTTAACAGAAATATGTCAGAAGGAGATTTGGAATTTGATGGGGGGATGAATATGAGTTCTGTTTTATCTAGGTTGAGTTTCAGAAATCAGACATCCATGATGAGATGGCTGACAGGCAGCATGAGACCTTATCCAGGACTGAGGGAGACAGGTCAGGAGTGGACAGATAGATTTGAGTGTCATCAGCATACAGATGGTACTGTAAGCCAAAGGAGGATATGAGACTTCCGAGAGAGGAGGTGTACAGAGAAAAGAGAACCGGTCCAAGGACTGACCCATGGGGAGCTCCAACAGGTAGGAAAGTGGGAGTGGAGGAGTTACCATTGAAAGAAACTTGAAAGGAAAGGACAGACAGATAGGAAGCAAACCAAGTGTCACTGATACCAATGGAGCGCATGATTTGTATTGGAAGGGGGTGATCAACAGTGTCAAAAGCAGAGGAAAGATCAAGGAGAAGGAGCAGGGAAAAGTTGCCTTGAGACTTAGCTCTGATGAGGTAATTGGCCACTTTAGTAAGGGCTGTTTCAGTGGAATGGGCAGCTCAAAAACCAGACTGAAGAGGGTCAAGGAGAGAGTTGGTGCTCAGGTAATTGGTGAGTCTTTTGTAGACAAGATGTTCAAGAAGTTTGGAGACATATGGGAGAAGGGAGATAAGACGGTAATTAGAGGGTAGGGAGGGGTCTAGTGAGGGTTTCTCCAGGATAGGGAGAATTATGGCATGTGTGAGGCGGAGGGGTATTTACCAGTAGAAAGTGAGAGGTTGAATAGTATGGTTAGGGTGGGGAACATGGTGGAGGAATGGGCAGGGAGTAGATAAGAGGAAATAGGGTTAAGTGGACAGGTAGTAGATGGAGATGATGAGAGAAGGGAAGAGACTTCGTCCACAGTAACAGGGCTGAGGGAGGCCAGTGATGATTTATAGGTGGACAACAACCTTCTCTGCCCAAGAGGTGGCTATGTCTTGGGCAGAGAAGGTTGTTGTGGGGGGAGCAGGTGTGGGGTTTAGGAGGGAGTCAATTGTTAAGAAGAGGTTGCGTGGGTTGCTGACAGTGGGTTGCTAATGCATTGTCCTACCCACCCTGGTGTTCCCAAGGACTACAACCTGGCAGCAGCCTGTGGTGCAACATCCTCACCACTAGATACTCTGGAGAAGACCAGGCTGCTGCTTAGATTCTGCACCCTGGCCCCTTCTTAGGGCTCACACCCCTATTGTGCAAGCCATAGCACCCCCTAGAAGCTCCATCTGTCTAAGCATGACCCTTTTTTATATTGCCCAGGAGTTAGGAATTTATTACTGTGTTTATATTTTTTAACTAAAACCCAGCAGTTAAATACTTTTTGTCTCTTCCAAAAAAGATTCTGATTAAGGTACTGACAAGGTGTTGTTTTCTTGTGAAAGTTACTTTAGGTTACTTCTAAATGTTTAAATGCTTAGTTATGTAATAGACAGGATATTATTGAAAAAAGGAAATCTTAGATCCACCCAAGTAATGAAGATGGTTGTAAAAACATGTACACCAGTGTTTCCCATGCTGATTTTCTCAAAGCCTGTCTACCATCCATTAATAATATGCTTTCAGTATTCTTCAAGATACATTGCTTACTTCCCAACCTGTAATTATCTACAGAAGCATAGTAGTACAATCACCAGCTAAAACTTGCATCCGCAGCCTGGCAGCCTCCTAACAGCGCCAAGGGGCAGAACTAATATATCATGGCTTATACTCAATATGCATGGATGCTATACAAAGTGCTTTCTTTATGTCACTATAAAATGAATGCATACATTTTCCTCAGTTTCCTCCAGGCTGCCACCTTACCTAGGGAGCTGTAAATTGACATCAAATACAGACAGGGAAAATACGAGTGTGACATACTTAATATGATACCAGCCGGTACCAAATGTACATCATGTCTTCTTGATGCCTTAACTTTAAAATGATGCTTCCTCTCCTCTATGAAAAAAGCTCTAATGATCATGTTTTAAATTCAAAGATATCATGTTAAAATATATTTTATAATGGTGTATTATTTAAGTGTATTTTTTTTTCATTTTAAAATGTAAATTATATAATAAAGTTTATAATGTATATTTTGTCATTTCTTGCTTAACATTTGTTCGTTAAGTGGAGCACAAGAATCCATTTCACATGAAACCTGTTGTTTTTAGATGCTGTTTGCAGTTTATTATTAGGAGTTTCAATTTACACACACGATTGAAAGAGTTATGCCCCCTCCTTCTTCCAGTCCGCTTTGTTCAGATGAGGCCATATGGAGATTTAATTAAAAAAAGTCTAAAGGAAAACATCCGTGTATGTAGTCCTTCTTCTTAAAACCCAGAATTCTCTGTACCATCAATATAATGGGTGTATCCTGTAATAAATGTTTACTTAAATTTTTTATTTAAAAGTTTAAAAGTAGTATGAAAGAGTTAAAGAACAGCATAGAGTTTGTCTAAAACTGTATAAATACAATATTTACACAAAACTTTTTTATACTGTATTTACATTTAAAGTTAGGTCACAGCTGCAAACACGTCAGCTTTTCCTATTTCAATTAATTAAAATAACTGATAATGAATTTGTTATTATTTTACCTATTGTAGTTCCTCATTTAAATTATTGATCAATGCCTTAGTGATATTTTTAAACAAAACTTTAACTTTTCAATACATACCTTATTTTAGACCAGGTGACATCATTACTTTTTGTTTGTGTTTCTTACTTCAGTGCAGGATTATTTTGGCTCCTGTGGGAGGGGTCATAATTGAAAAGACTAAATTCAAATTATTTAAAGCCAGAATGGGAACAATACGGATGGAGAAAGGGCAAGATGATGTTGGATGTCAATCACCCTTGAAATTTGGTGGGCTCCTTCTGACTTGCTACAGCACAAGCCAACTGTGATAATTAAATTAGAGTTATCAATTTAAGTACATTAGAGGATCTTGTACATCCTGAAGATCCTGAAGTTTTATGTAACTGCCTTTTTCTCTCCTACCACAGTTTATTTTCTCTCCTACCACAACAGATATGTACAAAAGCCACTTTATAAATATATAAAATCTGTATGAGCCTGTTGGAAATCCATTTTTAAAATTCCAGACATTAACATGAAATTTCTTTCTAACTATCCCCACCTCCTCTTTGCGTCTATACCACTTCTTAGGGAAGGCTTTTACAAGAGTTTTCAGTGTGTGTAGTGAATTGTACACATTCAACCATTTTCACAAAAGGAATGTGTGAGGTTAGATACTGATGTTCAGTTAAAACCTGGTTAGCAATTAGCATTGTGATTCATTACTGTTCAATACGCTTCAGATGAGGGCTTCGTAGAAACCACAAATTCCCTTGTACCGAACTCAAAGATAGGGCCATGAATTTATGAAGCTGGCTTTGTTCAGTCAGGATGGAACAAAAAGGGCCTCACCTAAATGTAGTCACAAGAGTGGCTCTCCAGTGCAGGTATCTCAGCTTGTTTTCCTTGCCTCTATTGATATAAAGATTGGGTTGTAGAGCTGTGGACCATGAATATTTTTGTTTGATAACAAGGTCTCTAGCAACTAGTCTGTCTCAGAAAATCCTTATTTAAAATATATGTCATGGATGTGCTCCTGGTAGAAGAGAGGTAACTATCCTGGACATAGACCACACAGTTAAAACTTTTGTGTGCAGACCATGATGTAATATGACCTTATGAATTATATTATCGAATATAATGGGGTGGGGTAACATGAGAACGTTCCTATTTGCGTAGACCAAGGATGACTGAAACCTTAGCAGTTAACTCCTAGTATGTGAATGAACGGATGAGAATGCTGGGTTCAGGTGTCAATACAGAGTGTTTATAGTTTGGTGTGATAAAATGTTACAAATGTTTGATAAAGTTACATTAATAGAAACATTTCATAAAAAACAAAATAAAATTTATTTCAACGTCTAATTTTTGAAATGTTAAGATAAACAAAACATTACAATATTTAATTTCAGTGCAAACCACCTTGAAGTTTAATAAATTCACCTAGTTTTATAGAATATTTAAAAATGTACCCAGCTGTATGATTATCAAAAAGCTAAAGACTAACTAATTAAAGCGTAAATTCACCTTTGCAGCTTGAAAAACAAGCTGTTTTATATCATATATAACATTTCGGTATATGCTCAAAGCTAAAATCTGGGAAAACAATTGAGATGCATGTATGTTTTACCTAAGAAGTTATTCTGTTCAGCCTACCTTGTAATCCAGATAGCACAGCTGGTTGATGAATTATGTAATTATTACAGCTTGGTCACCAAGCCACCTCCAATAAATCAATAGATCAATAAACACCCGAGGGGATGCCTACTAAACTTTCCTATGGAAAATAGCACAGCGGGGTGCTGCTCACCCATCTTTTCCCCTCTCTTCTCCGTAGACATACACACAATTGTATGTACAGCACTCTTCTGTTCTCCTGTCACTAGAAATGATCATGAAAGATCATTTCCAGCCACTGAAATCTGATATCTATCTGTACAGGGCACGTTGTTAAATTCATCACTAATGCTGTTCTTATCTTCAATCTACTTATTGTCAGACTGAGGCACTATAAAGTGCAGTACAGACCGACTGGCTTACACTGATATCACTAGGATTACAGGAAGCTGAAATAAACACAAGTCTCAGTACTTTTATTAGCTGTTTTTAGGAATGGCTTTATTTGTTTAGGCAATCTTTAACAAGATTTAATGGCAGTTATGTACCTGCCCGGAGCTCCGGTGTAGTCAGCAACACATCTCATACTTAGGTGCTATGTATCATTTTTTAAAATTCATTTTTATATGTGGGCCTAATATTGAAAAATAAAAACTTCCCTGTATAGGCTGCTTCTCTTCTGACATTTGTGTGGCATGCACTGTGGTATAACTGGCAGTTACGAACAGGTTGAGTAAGTCCCAAAAGCCTTTTTTCTTAAAAAAAATAAAAAACAAATGGGACCCCGAATGTATTGTTAAAAAATGTAAGGAATGTCCATTCAAATTAAATGTAGGAAATAGGAAAAACACTGCAAATAGAAGCAGGAAAATAATATAAAGGTGAACTTGCTCTTTAAGGTGCAAAAACATGTTAATAGTATTTTTTTTTTTTTATTTGAAATGTACCCTGTTAGGAGACCTAAAACATAATAAATATAGATACCAAAACTGATCTTGCACAAGTCAAATGCTGCTTTTAAAAAATTGTGAACTAAAAAAAAATCATTTAAAATGTGTATTACAGAATATTTACAAATACAGTCAATATCAACATGTATGTTCAACAGTGAGTCCCAACAGAAGCAAATGTGGACATTTCACGACGTATAGTGCTGAAAGGGGAAAGTTCCAGCTCGGTTGTATATTCATTGTCATTATCATCGCTTGTTGCAGTTGAGGACTTCTGAATGCATTCATCACAACAGCAACAACAGCATTCCATGAAAGCCCTACTGAAAGGCTTGCAAAGGCAAAAAAGAAGAACCGGGGTAACACATGATTTAAAGAACAAAAGAAACTGACTGATCAGATGAAGGAGATCCAAAGTCTGCCTGGAGACCCCAGTGGACATATAAGCTGTTACGATGTTACATATGTTTTCGGGAATTATGCAAAAACCATACAATATTGTTAACGCTACTACAGTACAGTTCATTTGACTTTCAAGTTGAATTTGACGTTTATTTCCTCTTGTACAAGCTTTCTCGGCTCTTTTGATTTTCCTTGCTGTTACTAATGAGCACGTAATTGTGAAGAGAGTAGGCAAACAGAAATAACAGCCAAAGTACCACCAAAGTCTGGCGCCATCATATGTCAGAGCCAAAACATAAATGGTATCGGGAAGATCGGTAGAAATTTTAACAACACATCGCTCACTTAGAGTGTTGGCACTTAATGCAGACTCATCCTTGGTCAGCTGACGCAGAACAACCTCAGGCAGTGCTAAGAGGAGTGCACCCACCCATATAACAGCGAGCTTAGCAGTCGTGGACGTACAGTTCTCAATCATTTCGTAATACATTTGTACATTTGTGGCAGCACGGAAACGGTCAATGCAGAGGGCACACAGTGTGAATGTGGTAACACCAAGGGAGGCTACCTGCAAAAGAAAGAAACTCAGTTGAACTAAAATTACAAACATGCATTTAAATAAGACATTTAAGTTTAAAGAAGAAGTAAAGAGTTTGTATTTATGAAATGCAATATTTAGCTATGGACGGTAAATGGATGGAACTGGTCCTTTTGGGTAAAGCTAAATTTATAATAAAGTAGTGACCATTAAGTAGTGGTGGTTGGATAGTTCTAATCACAGTCAATTCCTACCCAGAATGGAGCTATTCTGACTACAGAAAAGAACTGGAAAATCGAACCTATCTTTGATAAGTATAGTGGGCTACTTTACAATGACAGCCGACATTGTCTGGAGGCCGCACTTGCTGAGCTGTACTATACCTGTCATTAATGGGTAAAGTAGGCGGACAGCTGTCAGCATGGGATGGTCAGGTCGTGTCAATAAAAATATAAACTTACGACTTGAAATTTTGGATTTCTCCACTAATCCAACCAGATTCAATCCAAGTCTAGATCTTTGTCTAAAATCTGATTGGTTGTTTTGCCCATCTCAATTATCATGCTCCAGTTTTTGGTCAGACAGCCTTTATACCAGTAAACAGCAAATTACATTTTTATCAGTGTATAGCTAAATTGGACTTAAATTATCTAAACCAAACCAAGTGTAGGCTACTTTAAAATTGTAATTGTCTATTATGTAGGTTTGTCATCTGCAACCCCTATTTATTGTACAGCACTGTATTATATGTTCAAAGTTTTTAAATAAAGGTTGTTATTATTAATAATTTTATTACCTCTAAAATATTTTGGTGCCATTTTCCTTAAGAACAGAGTTACTAACAGTTTCATGCAAGATTTGTATCCCTGTACTCCATTCAAAAAGGTAACAATGTCACAGACTTTTGACATATACTATAGTATATATTTATAACGAACAAAAACAAATGCAACCGGTAAACAACTAGTGACAATCCCTGCTGCTGATGATCATACAGCCATCATCCAAACTGTGTATTACAGTGTATCTAAAACTAAGAACCAAAATAATTGACCAGTGATTTTCAAGTGCTTAGATGTGTTGTCTCCATCATTTATTTGTTAGCCATTTTTCCTTTAATGTTTACCTGGTCCTGAACATAGTAAACTGCAAGAATATAGAGGACTAAAGAACATGACCTCTACCCCTCTTCTCCATAACATAGAGGAGGTACTCTGCCCATTACATACATGTATTTTTTGCACTTCCTATCTAGTTACTGAAAAAAAAAACTTTATAACGGCATATTTGAAAACAAGCAAAAAGGAGGAGTTTGTTTATTTTGCGTATACATAAATGCTGAAAGGGAACAGTTCCATTTTCCTGCACATGTCACCTTCCACACAAAAAGCATTGGAGGCTGTATCCTGAGCCCATTTAATTTCTTGATGGATGAACTAAACAAACATCACCAAGCCCTCCCCCACTGACCTGGGCTGTTACCCTATCCCCTTCGTCTTTTTGTCTTCATTTCAGTCATCCAGTGTCAGTGTTATGTGTGGGTGTTACCTAGAGACACAGGTACACCCCATCCTCCAGCTAGAAACTTGTATCCTAATTGATAAGAACCGGCATTCCATTGGGGCAGAGTGATCTGCTATAGAGATCCCCATTCCTCCTGTTCTGCACATACTGGGTCTTACTTTCTGCTACACCAGCAGCAACAGTCTTACAATGAAATGTCAGATGCTACTCCAAATACAGTTATAGCTGCCTATTACACTTTCAGCAGCTTACCAACTACAAGGGAGGTGACAGATCAGTCAGGATAGTCCTGATATGTTCATAGATTTCTTATTTCACAAGTATGGTTACAAATTCTGAACAGTTGATGACATGCTTAGATACTGCATAGTACTTCTTTAGTTATACACATTTTTGTATTGCTTTTTACTTTGTATATAAATATGTCACACTACTGCTTTACATCTTTTGTGCACTGGAAGTCATTTTCTTTATTTGTTCCTGATTTGTTCTATGATTTTATATATATATAAATATATCCCTAAGATATTATGCAGTGCTCTACAGAATCTTTAGTCATGTACCTCGGAGCAGCTCTCAATGTCCCTATTGTAGTCATATTCCAATATTCCTACCATAGTCATATGTCTTTTTCTCAATCAAAGGTCAAATCTTAGTTGTTAAACAGTGTGACATCTTTTCATGCTTGGTTCTTTCTATCTATTCCTATTTTATAATCCCACTGCACAACTTCCTATGTTAACCAGTATTTTTATTGTACGCATCCCTTATTCCACACCCAGTTTTTGCCATAATATAAACCGCCCCCAATAATATGTTCTCCCAAGTTGACATCTCCGATAACTACTTAGGAAAAGTATATGATAAGAAAAAATAATGAATTCCCAAATAATTCAGTTTATTTATTCATGTCATGTAATTCTCTCCCACCGGTTCAAATAAAACTGAGAACATTCTGTATCACAACATGAGGCGGAGGTCAGAAAGCAGAGACAAGCTTCTGGATTTATAACTCTTTCCCCTCACTTTGTCCTAGAATCTGGACAGCCAGTCTGATTTTTATGTAAAACTGACATATGGACAAAAAACAACTGACACCAGGGGAAATCTGATAAAATGCATTATGTATATCTACCAGTGATTCTGAAACCCAAACAGATCAATATCCTGGAGGTTCACATCTCTAGTGGAAAAAAAACTGTCTTTAAGTACTTCACGTTTTATCTGACACAGCATTTTCACTACCAATTAATTTTCATAATCAGCCCAGTAAATAATTAACATGTTAATGAATGCGCTGTAAATTATTCTGCTACTATTGTGCAAGACAAAGACTACAAGTTTGTTCCACAGAAATCAGTTCTCTGTAGCTGCACTATGTATACAATTAAAGGTGGAAGTTAAGGAAGCACTAGGATTTTTTTTTTTAAAAAATCAAAAGCCAGATCATTAGACTCCCCCTATGACAACCCAAGTCAAAAAGTCAAGATTACCTAAGGTTTAACTTTTGCACACACTAATAAAAGAAACCTTTATGAGGTCTATGTCCCATTGGAGGGAATTTTCATCATTTTTGTCTCTCTAAACCTATCACTAGTACAGAAATTAGGAGGACATTTCCTCAGAATTACACAGACAGAAATAATAATTGTCAGGTCCATTTCAGACATGCAGTCAAATTTAAGAAATGTACTGATTTTCAATTGTGTTCCCAACTGCTCTAATTCAATTGTACAAGACTGACTGGGAATGACTATGTTCATGCTTTTGTATGTGGCTGTGTTGCCATTGTGGTTGGACTGTACTGCAGTTCCTGGAAGAACCATGTCACTTCTGGTTGTATGGTTGCTCTTCTTCCTCTGGAGGAAGAATTTAATTAACCTGCAGTAAGTTTAGTACCTGGTAGCACCTAGGAGCCTGAAAGAGGACTAAACCTTTCCCATCTGCAAAACAAAACTTTCCCAAGTTTGGCTGTAATGTACTGTTATACCCATGTATACTGTGTAACTAATATACAGTACATTGGTGTAACCCCATTTGCTCATTACATATGCAGGCTCTACTTCTGTTTCTGTCATTTTAAATATTTATTCTCACCTTCATTTGACAGAATCTGTCTGATTAGAAACAGACACTACATACTCTAATGCAGTGTTTCTCAACCAGGATTCAGTGGAACTCTAGGGTTCCTCCAGAGTTTGCTAGGGGGGTCCTTGAGCAAAAATATATTTGTGCCTCCCAGGTCAGTATATCTAACACCAATTATCTTTTTGGCTATCTGTAAGGGTGCCTTTCTTCCCACTAACCACCACACTAATGTACTGTAAGTTGTGGATGTAAGAATTTTAGCAGAGGTCCCCTGAGATCTAAATTTTATTTCAAGGGTTCCCCAAGTTAGAAAGGACAAGAAACACAGCTCTAATGCCATCAACAAGAAATAAGAATGTTGTGCACTCCAAACGGTGGAAAGAATCTGACTGGATAGAAAGTGCCCTTTTAGATTGTTGGTGCACATTTGTTTGCTTTCTCATTATAATGGCCAGGCTAAAAATTGACCACACACCATGGTATTCAGGCTATCCAGGCAGGGCAAGGAAAGAAGAAAGTAAGATAGAAGTACCTTTGGTATCTGTTATCCTAAAATGTCCTTAGCTTCTATAAAGCCCAACACAGAACCAGTGGTTAAACCACCATTTCTCAATCATTTACCCCTGAGGAACCCCTGATTTATTTTCAGGTGTTAGGGAACTCCTAGTAAAAATCAATTTATTGGAAAGCCAAAATGTTCACCCTTATTGTATTGGCTGGAATACCACCCCTATAAAGTACTAAAAAGAACATAAAACTGCCTCTACCAAATGGTGTTGGGTCCAGAACAATATAGGCATTATCAAATCAACAACAGTTTGAGGAACCCCTTGCATTCTCTGGAGAAACCTTTGTTGAGAATGGCTGGCCTAGCCTGAAAGGCATAATATTCAAGGCCCATCGGTTTGTTGCTTGGAGATCCCTGGTAAATTACTAGATGGGCCACTGGATTTGGGTTTTTGCCTTATTGCAGTTGAGGAACGTGGGTCTTAGTCTTTACTTTCATATATGTTTTGTGACACAGTGTCCCAAAAGTGTCAGGGAAAGTGTTAGAATGGCTCCAGGGAAAAGAAAGTGTTAATTGACGTATAGGTTTTTATGAAGAAACCAGGGACTTGGAGCCGGCCGGGGGATTGAAAGAGTGGGTTCCTTGGCCCAACCCTGATTTGGGATATGTCCACCTGTACTTAAGTGCAAGGGAGGAGAATTGATCAGCAAGAGGCTGAAGGAAGTGGTCAGCAAGAGGCTGGGAAGGGAGCCAGAGTGGGTTCCAGGCTGAGAGGGAGCCAGAGTGGATTCCAGGCTGAGAGGGAGCCAGAGTAGATTCCAGGCTGAGAGAGAGCCAGAGTTTCCAGGTAGAAAAGAAGTGTGTTCCAGGCTGCAGGAAAAGGGTCCAGAGCTCCAGGAAAGCCAGTGGGCAAACAAGCCTTAAACTGTGAGTGGAACAGTACTGATATAGTGAATGTGTGTAAGAGAGGGTACCTAAGTGAGGTAGCCAGAGGCCCAGCCGGGCTACTGTTAATTGTTTTTGTTGTGAAGTGCTGGAGAGTGTGCTGTAACACTTGCCTAAACAAATACAAACTGCTGTTTGGGACTTTTGGAGTCTGCTGCCTCTGATCTGCCCTGTAAGCATCCCCTTAACTTGAGCAACCCCCAGTGATCTATCACAGTTTATATGTTCTATATATGTTTTCTGGATCACAAGGCAGCCGGAATAGGATTGCAGTTGTTTTGACACCTAAAAATGTTCACATATATTTTCTGAAACTGTGCATATAGGATTTTTGCCTTAGTTTCAGCTTTTAAAAAATACCAGGCATCACCTGGGTTCTTCTTGAGTTATATACACTTAACTTGTTTTCACCAACAAAAAGACAAACCTGAGTTGCTAGATAAAATGACAGTGAATGTGAGCCCTTGTTCTCCCTAATGTCCCTGAAATGTAAAGAACATTATGTTCACAACACTCATGTATACCAAAACTTGTGTAGTTCCATATGATCATATATGGCATAAAAAGTCCTTATATGTGTTTGTTTGTGCAGCTTATATGACATTGTCACAATTTCAATACATTTAGATAATGGTCTTTAGTATATACGGTTACATGTTTTGTAACTGTACACTAATAGTTTTGTTAAATCCTCCTACAACGTTTATTATTCTGGATTTCATATTGTATTCTATTCTATTGTAAAAATTCATCCTTTACTATAAATCAAGTTATGATTTCATATAAGGACAGTAGCTGACAGTTACCTAGTGAATGCTATGCGGGGATTAAAGGGGAGTCACAAGTTTGATGTAAAACAGTAATACAATGTGTGTTAATTAATTATGACAAACTGAGCATGGAACCAAATGATAAGATGTCTAAATAGAAGATCTGATATGCAACAGCTTTGGATTGTTCAAAATGCAATACAACCATGCACATCTTGATTCATAATTTTTAATGTTTTTCTCTACTTTACTCTGAATATAAAAGGTGAGGTGGCTTGGGGTAACCTAGCATCTCTTCTGGTTTCTGGAAGCCTAGAAGTAGCTTTTGACCCACATTTCCTTCTCACAGATGAGTATATTATGAAAGAATGCATCCCCAACACACTTTAGGTGTATCTGAAAATTCCTGTGCAAACCAGGCAAATAATCTCAACATAGGAACTGCATGCATGACCAAGGATATGCTGTGGATGCTTTCCTTTATATTATACCCAGTTTCAGAGGACTCAAGGGGTTGCACGAGGGGGTGCTGAGATGTTCCTGGCTTTGCCCACTTCCAGATGAAATAGAAAAATGAGTATGGGGGCATATGACAGCCTAACATCTTGTACCTGTGCAAATATCAGGTCTTTGCGATTCTGAAAACTGTTATTTTCTTTTAGTGGGAAGCTGTGATGCCAGAGGCACAAGCAAGTTCCACGTTGTTGGAGTTACGGGCTGCCATGAAGTTTTTGTTTCTCCCAGGAAAGTCAGCAAAGACATTCACAATGAGATGTCACAAACACTGGGGGAGAAGTGTCCTTCCCACAACACTGTCAAAACCTGGATATCTTGTTTCAAGACTGGGCATTTCATTGTTGAGGATGAGCCTTGCAGTGGGCACCCCCCAACCTCAACTGACCCGGCAACCTGCGATGCTGTCCATGAGCTGATTATTGAGGACCAGCCAATATCCGCAAAAAAGGATATCCCAGACACTTGACATCGCATGGGAGCGTGTTGGGTTTGTTATCACCACTATTGTAGATATGCGCAAGCTTTCAGCGAAGTGGGTGCTGAAATGTTTGAACAGTGATCAGAAGAAGGAACGAGTTGAAGCATCCAAAGCCTTTGGACTTTTTGGCTAGGTTAGTGACTGAGGATGAAACCTGGCTTCACATCTATGATCCTGAAATGAAGGAACAGTCAAAGGAATGGCGCCACAGCGGTCCCCGCGGCCGAAGACGTTCAGAACCTAGAAATCAGCCAAAGTCATGGAGTCCGTTTTCTGGGACAAAGATGGTATTCTGTTGGTGGACTAACTACCAGGGCTCTAGTATCACCGGACAGTATTATGCTAACCTCCTGGACCAGCTGAAGGAGGCAATTAAGACGAAACACTGTGGAAAGTTGACCAAAGGGATCCTTTTTTTGCAGGACAATGCACCTGCACACACGTCCAATGTTGTGGCTGCCAAATTGAACACCTTGGGTTTCCAATTGGTCCACCATCCCCCCTACTCACTCACAAACATCTGAAGAAGCAACGTTTTGAGGACATTTCTGACATCAAAGATGCTGCTGAGAGTGGTTTGCGGCCCAACCAATGGACTTTTATTTGAATGGTCTAGAAAAGCTGCAACTACGCTGTACCAAGTGCATCAGTCTCAGGTGGGAATATGTTGAATTATTTATTGCTTATTTTCGGGCAAAGCCAGGAACTTCTCAGCACCCCCTCAATACCTGTAGTACCTAGCTATACAGGTAGACGGAGGAAGTGTTGTCACCAGTGCATTACAGGATGAGTAATGAAGGATTTTGGAGATCTTGCTTTTTCACAACCATACAGAACACATATAAATAACCTTTTTGTTACCTTTTGTTAGAAATTTTCATTACCAGTCTCCTCCCGAAAAAGCTTCCTTACTGGCTGTCTCTGGCATCAATGCTTCCTGAGTATTGACTCAATGTGGCCCATTTATTAAAGCTCTCTAAGACTGGGGAAGATAAACTATCATAGGAGGACCTGTGTGATGCAGCAAACTTAGAACAGATTTGGTCCAAAAATAAAAACGTTCAATAGCAAATAATTTTTAAGAAATTAATTTCAAGGTTGCTGTATCGCCCAGGTTCTCCCAGGATAGTCTATCGTCTCCAGTTTTGGAGAGCTTTATTAAATGAGGCTCACTGTGAAAACTATTGATCTACATATTTGCTTTGATTTAGTGGCAGTAAAGGAAGCCTTCTTACTGCTAATACAGGTTTTCGTTTTAAGTGAATGGTTCCCAGTCAAATGTATACATGGGCAGCCGTATTTGCCCTAAGTTGTGATACACAATGTTTACCTTGCACTTACATAAGATCTTTCTAGGTAAAAGTAATACACTATTTAAAGTCTTTATTACCCAGGTTATCTCTGTCTAGTAAATGTGTCCAGGCTTTAGATCTTAAAATATGGCTTAGCCATCTTACAGCCTTCTTCTGTAAACACAGAGAGGAAGGTTTCATAGGGGGAAAGCCTAGCTAACATCTTAAACATGTGAGGTGGTGGTATGAGTTTGGGCCTGTTTTAAAGCCCTTTTGCTGTTTTCCAATTAAATTTAAATATTAGGATATTGGAAGTACCAGTTCAATATAGGGTTTTCTTGGACAAGTTAACTATTGCTCTTGATTAGAAGGAGTTACTGGTTTTTCATGCCACTTAATTTATCCATTCCCCAAGGTATATTGGAAACAGAACATAATTGCTCCATGCCAGTGTAATTCATAAAATATAAGGAAAGAATACACAAAGTAACCCAAGCAGTGTTACAAATAAGTATGAAAAAAAATATATAAAATTCATACAGAAAACAAAAGGAGACACATTTATATCCCATCTTACTTCCAAAGCAAAAACCAACATAAGTTATTGTGGAATTAATAAACACCTTCATTAGGACATGGCTACAAAATACATCATAAATCATTGTATATCTACACCTTAATGAATGGTCCGATCAGTTCCCAAAACATTGTGTTGGTATTGGCTATGGAATTCCTTTAAAATAATTGTCAAATACAGGAACATGTTGTACTGCCATTTGTTTTTATTCCATACATAGACATGGCACAGTGTAAGCCTTCCTCCATCTTTGACACACGTGGAATTTACTATGGGCAGTAAGTAATATTGAAATATTGTTCTTGATTTTGACACAATCAATAGTCTCTTTTTGCATTTAATGAACAGATATAACAAATGTTTTTGATGGTATACTTGAAAGCCCAAAAGAGATCCAATAAGATATTGTAAGGTAATTGTTAGTATTTATATACACTATAAATATGTAAACCCACAAACAGCTCCTGGATTTACTGGACAAAGATAACAGAGTGCTAAGTTTGAATTTGTATTTGAAAAAATGTAGCTCTGGTGGGTTACAAGTTTACAGATAATAGTTGAGGACAGAACATTCAGCATTTTAGCGTCATTAAATTTTTTTATTTCATTAACCTTTCCAATCCAATTTTCATTTCCTTTCACAAATTCAATAGAAAAAGGAATAAAGAATAAAATTCAGCCATGTTTTAAATTTGCTCAAGCTTAAAAAAAGATTGTCGTTTTGTAATTTAGGTAATTTTTTCTTTACTTAGAGCTAACAAATGTTTGATTACACTAACAAATTATTCTCTTCCCTACTACTGAGATTTTCTGTATTACATTATCTGAACCCAGTCAGGAAGTAATTCAGTTATACACAACTACAGATGATTTACGTCACTATCATAGTGTATCCACATTTAGACGGGGAAGTTTAGCTGAGGATCCCTTGTACCAAAAGAACATTAGACAATGCAACACAAGAATAGGCTTAACTTTTGAAAAGGTGCAAACTACACAAGCCCAGATTTTGTGTTTTTGTAGAAAGCAGGGCTGTAGTTAGACAGTCAAAACTTTGTTCTGCTTTCCACAGGTTGCTCCTAAGCTTAGGGAATTATTGCTCAAGTTACAAATACTTTCTTTGTCATTCACTGGGAGTTGTGCTAAGAAGTGTAAGGAATGGGATAAATATTTGGAGTAATTTCAGGAAAGGGTCAGTGTCAGTAAATCAGAGCCAATATCTGAAAGCTGGATCTGGTGTAGTAAGGACACCTTTTCCGTTATTAACAGGTATAGCAGCTATGCCTGATGTGCTGCAGAGTTTTCTTGCTTAACTGAAGGGAAAAAGGAAAAGAGATCTACAAGTTCAGTTTTCTAAATTAAAATGTATCTGGGGAATGCTGAAAAAAAACTGCTCCTGAACAATATTGTAAGGCATGGTAGAGAGGGGATCAGATGCGAGTTGTATCCATAGAATTCACAGCTTTCACATTTTAATTTCTGTGCTGGTGTCTGGTAAAGGCTGAGAGGTGGCCACTTTATAATACTGCTGTAAAGAATTTTTAAATCATGGTACAAGGTACCCGATAATTTACTTGTAGGATCCTGCATTTTAATTTACAGGGTCCTGTCTTGCTCTAGGTATGAGCTGGGAATTTACTCTCTTGGGACCACAATATCTCATTGGGCTGATATAATAAATCTCTCCAAGACTGCAAAGGATACACTTTCATCCATGAAGCAGGGTGATCCAGCAAACCTGAAATGGTCATTTGCTATTTGTTAGCAAATGTTTTCAATCCAGGACCAGATCTAATTCAGGTTTGCTGGATCACCAGCTTGACTGATGAAAGTGTATCCTCTCCAGCCTTGGGGAGCTTTAATAAATCAGGCCCAAAGAGTCTGATTTATTAATGCTCTCCAAGCCTGGAAAAGCTAGACTTTAATGGGTGTACTAGGGTGATGCAGCAAACCTGGAAAATTTTTCTTTAAAAAAAATGTCATATTTGTTGGCAAATGTTTTCAATTCTGGACCAGATTCATTGCAGGTTTGGATCACCTGTGTTTGGATCGCACAGGTTCACACATGAAAGTGTATCTTCTCCAGTCTTGGAAAGCTTTGTGTAAATTAGGCCCAATGACTGCTTGAAGAGTTCCTGTAGTTGTTAGACTTTTACTATTGGGCCAGCAACCAGGCTAAGGATGGGATTCCAGATTCCACATTAGAACATTTTCCTGTTGGGAAAATTCACATGCATTCCACTTTCGCTACAGTTTTCTGGGAATATTGTACCTTATCTATCCCTTCTAGAAACTATCTGTAATAAAATTCTGGTAAAACACTGGAGTGACTGCTACAGAACTTTCTTTCCCGTACCAGATTCTAAGATTTGAAACCATTCAAAATCAGGCTTAACCATTTTTATGTGACTAAAACTAATGTGCCAGCTAAATATTGAGGACCCTTAGTGTTTTGTGACACTGGTAGCAACTCCAAGTCTAATGGAAGTTTTGTCTTTTTCAGACTACAACTCACTGAACTCCTCATGGAGAAAACACTGTTTTGAAGGTCAAAGGCTAGTCATACAGATTCCAAAAAGTTGGGATCCCACAAAAATGATGAAAGCTGATTTATGAAAATTTGTTAATACATGCACAATTTCCCTATTAAAAAGGATCCTACGTGCTTTCTTCTAGTTAAGGTATAAAAGCATCTTATTTTAGTCTGCTAATCTGAACTCAAAGGAAATTGTGTTGTCATATGTCCCTATAGCTATTTGGTAATTAATTCCTAAAAGTTAAATGGTTTGGATTGTGTATTTTCCCACAAACCACTAACCAAAGTGCATTGTTCCTTGACATAGCACTATAAACAGAGTGCCTTTGTTTTAGCTATTCATTATGACAATTTATTAATAAATGCACATCTTGACCACAAGTAAAAGCTTCACTTTGCATTACGTATGGGGCTCGTTAAACTAATTTTTATACAGCAATTGTAACTAGGCATAAACGGGTACTGTGCAGAAAAATGCATTTTAGACTTGTGAGAATGCCTTTGATGATAGAACTTTGCCTGTATTTATTGTTAATGAGTTTCTTTCCCATGATGAAAACTAGACACTCCTAAACATTTTTACATTGTAATCTGAATTGGAATTTTTTTCTTTTAATACAATTGAGTAAATTCCATCAAATTATTTTTAAATGGCATATTAATTTTTAAATGTATGATATTATATTTAACCTCTTTTTATAAAGCACAAAACGTTATTAGATGCTGTAATTTAAAAAAGGGTTGCAGATGAAAAACCTGCAGACAACTATGATTTACAAATTAAGATATACATATACAGTGTACAGTGTATATATATATATATATACACACAATATATATATATATATATATATATATATATATATATATATATATATATATATATATATATATATATATATATATATATATATATACATATACACTTATATAGGTTGGGGACCATTCTTTACATGAGGCAATACATGGCTGTGGTTCCCAAAAGTGTGTATATTGCAGTTCCCTGAGACTAGGTGCACCCAAGGCAGAAGACATCCCTAGGTATGTGAACACACCCCTCCGTGTCGGTACTGTAGCTCCGTAGGATATTACCCTTATGGCACACAGAGTAGTACTTCTTGTTTGGTTCAATGTCTGCTTTTAATTTATTCTCTAATATGAGTTAATACCCTCCAGTAACTTCACTGCATATACTTGAACGTTGGCAAATTCAATATCACATCCTGTACTTTTTTCATTCGTAAATGACAAAGTGTAAAGAAAATTAAAGTCTTCCTAAAACAGAAGGTATTCACTTGTCTTATTCCATCATAAATGCCAAAATAGGATAATTATTTTTCATTTTTGTTGGTGGGCAAATTCAACGCACCCTTTTTGCCCCATCAGCCAAATGTATAACTAAACCTGCTGATGATTTGTGCAAGTATAACCTAATACTCTATGGCCATTTATCCCAAACTACATACAGCTGTTTAATTTGTTTTTGGAAACCATGACACCTTCTATGGGGTAGGGCTTGAGACCAACAAGGTTCAAGTGTTTTGGTGTTTCTGATGTCTCTGAATTTGTTTAAAGCAGAACTCGGAACTGTATTTTTCTAATGTATATTTATACCAAAGCAGCCAGATTCAGTGAGCTACCCACAGCTCTTCCCCGGTGCTGAAATGTATGTTGGCAAATCCACAGCGGACAATGTTTGGATCAGATTTACAAAAGCAGATCTTTCCGATCAAATCATTGCCAATAACACTGAGGGCCAAATGATCACAGTTACATGACAGCTGTGTCATACAAGTTACAGCCTTAGTACTCAGTAAAAGTAAGTTAATGTTGGAATACAATGCATACTTCAATTGGTGCAGCAATCAGGCTCAAAATGGGACTGGGAGACCCAATTCAGTATGGTGCCCATGCAGTTTAAGAGTTTTTTTCTAATTACAAGTGTCAAATCCACAAATTATCTACTGTCAATTACCCATCAATGGCCACATTAGAAAATAAAGAGGAATTCTGAGTCAGCTTAGATTGCCGTACAGCACTGAGATGTTACTTCATGTGTGACAGATTTGCTTTAAGCATTGCTGTTCTTACTCACGCTGCTTGCACTGATAAATACTTTTGGGCCTTGAGGTTATTTTGTTCCAACTTGTTTGTTCAATTAAACCTTTGAATCCAAATATTTGAAAAGTATTATGCACAGTGTGAAATGTGGATAATGAAATTTAAATTGAGTCTTCCAACATTTTTGCAACATAAAATGTGGATGTCTTAATTCATTTACACCACAACATAGAAACGCCCAATGCATTATAAACCTGTCCACACTGGTGTAGTAGTTCTCAGGGTATGTAGCAAACACTTGCAAATCTGAATAAATATATATTTAAAGAGGAAATAAACTAAAAATGTAAAAATTATTAGGAGGTGGGATCTTTCTTGCAGAAGGGACAGGCTATGTTATTTCAGCAATAGCTCAAACCTACCTGTCTGTTTTCAATTTTATAGAATAGTCTATAGAATATACTGTAAATGAATAGAATAGTCTATAGAAGTATACTGTAATGTGCATGCACATATACCATCTTATATATACCATTTTGTACCATTTATTCTAGCATACCCCAGTACCAGAATGAATGAACTCCTGTGCACATGCACTAAAAATGCATCATTTCGTCTTGGCCAAGATGGCTGAAAATCCTAAGCCTGAAAAGGGACTGGGTGAAGGTTTCTGAGCCTCTAAGGGAAGAAGGGGGTGAGTTGATTTCTGAATTAAGGAGGTGGAGGTGTGCTTTTTGTAATAAATAAAAAATGGAGCCCTACTATTTAGGACTTCTAACTAGCCACAGTAATATGCACTTTAATACAACTTGCAAAAAGTCTATCACAATCACTGTAAAGTAGATCTAAACTCCAGCTTCATGACATTATGGTTTCTAAGCACTGTGTTATGTAAACCATTGCCATTTTTATGAAGAACATTTTCTACCTTTTGGTATATTTGCATTGCATCTGTCTACATGAAATTACTCCAGCATCAGTTGCATGTCATTGCTCTGGACCAACTCCCTGATAGTGACAACAGTGGACCATTCATAAGTTATGAGCATGGATGCATGGGGGCTCCACCAGGGGCAAATGTGACAACACAGGTGAACAATTAAAATGCAGTTGTAAACACATATATTAGGAAGCACCTAAACACAAACCCAGGATCATCGGTTATTCTGTTAATGATGGCTGCATACTTAAAAAAGACTAAAAACCATTAAATTACATTAGCATGTTAAAGTGTTAGTAATTGGGTTTACACTATAAGGTTTCTGTATTACGAAGGAAGAGTAACCAGGCCACATATCAGCATTAGGATTGCTACAGGTAATTACAAACCAGAACATGTTCTCATCTGTATACAATTATTCCATAACCTAATATTCATAGCTCAATTTAAATTTACCATGAATAGGCCTAAAGGTAGATACTATTAGGGTATTGTGACCTACAAGATTTTACTGCCTGCAGAACCAAGTTACCTAAAAGATGTGATAAATATTCATAGATCACACCATAAAGATCTCACATTTTAGGTGTAAGAAATATTCTGTGTATCAAACAAATTTAAGGGACCCATATGCAGGCGATTAACAATAAAATTAGGTGTTTTCTAGGCCTCATTCTCCTATTGTTTATCCCTATATCCCTATCTTCCTATTGTTTGTCCCTATATAGAAAACATATTCCCCTATCACCATCATAGTGATACCTGCTTGGATATGAGACTCATGGTATGAAAAATTATTTTCTGATAGCCATAGTAGTATGTGATTTTTCATCATTTGTGGTGCAGATATATCTCATTATCTGAAGGTTTCACCAAATGTATACATATACAGTTTATATAAATCTCCTAAAGGATTGACTCTCTGTTGCATAGGTAGCACACATACATCTATGCAAACGAAGATTAGAAGTTACAAATCGAAACCAAATATATAACAATGTAGAAAATAAGAGGAGAACATTGACTGGAAGCAAATGCACACAGCAAGTTTGAGCCTGTGTAGTAACTTAAAAAATGTACATTCCACCTATATTGCATATAAAGATCTAGACACAAAACACACTGCATACAATATTTACCCTATTAGTATTCAGAATGCTATACATTACAATTATAACAGGAACACAAATTGTACAGGCCACTGCTGGCAAAGCACATGATGGTTGACATCCAGTGACACTTCTTTTGTTTTCCAATCATGCACAATGTGAATGACAGTGGAGTGCAGCCAGTTAACTGTGAACTTGACAGAGCTACAGGGTGAATGCCAAAAAAACTGGCACTGATCTAAAGCTGGTCACTTTTTAATAGGGAATAAATATGCATGGCAATAGAGAGAAGGCAAAACCGCTTCAGGAGTCCATATTTAATACCAAAGCATAGACAAGATCTTGGCAGTCTTTTAACAATGCTTGTCCATGGCTGGAGAATGTGCCTGCTATAACTTATCAAGTACAATTCTCTTTTATGTGATCAATATTATAGTGGCGAAGGCATAAAGTGTATTAAATGACAGCGGCAGAGATGTTTATACAAACGCGCATAATACAAATATATATATATATATATATATATATATATATATATATATATAATATATATATGGATAATATATTAAACACATACACATACTCACACAGAATCTTGCATGCAGATGCTAAAAAAACTTAACATGCCAGCACATCATGCCAGTCTTGCACTGAATTGTTGGTCATGCAGGGAATTGTAGCTCCATGATGGCCATATATATATATATATATATATATATATATATATATATATATATACACATACACACTGTATATATCATAGTTATTAGTAAGACATGTGGCTCCATATAAACAGAAACCTTGGAGCTTATGTGTTGATTACTAAAATGTTAATATGAACAATTACTACAAAGTAAGCATTTACATTAGATTATGCTTTTTAAAGTATACCCGATAGCAAGGCAAATATACATATGTACGAGTCAATAGAAATGTTAATCATTCATGTATTTATTGTGCAGGCTAGGAGATTGATAAAACCTTATAGTTTATATCTCTCAGGTACTCAAACAATGTGTTTTATGTCTGTCAGGTAATGTAGTGGTGAGATCGCTGTGCTTTTCAAGTCTGCTAGGTAGAAATGTCTTTTTTTATTTATTTATTTATTTTTTATAGCAAAAGGCATGAGACTCTTTAAATGGGTGGAAATGCAGCTGGGAAGTATAGAAGGGAAAGCTTACATCTGAAGACCTTTAAGACCTTTAAGAGATTTAAAAGGAAACAAGTGAATGAATAAGTCTGCTTTACTGAACCTATGACATAAATTGTTACTTTTTGGTGGCCTGACCAGTTCATGACATAACTGACTTTCTCACCCACTTAGAGGACACTTAGGGTTAAGTGTATACTCAGAATTTTATAAATGGCAGATGCCTGAAGCAGTCTTTAATAAAGCTTATACCTATAAAAAAAGTTCACGTCAAACAACATTTCTCATAAAAGTTAAAATGATTACCTCTATGTATGGTATGATCTTGCAGGAGAAGTCTTCCAGTAGCCATTTTTTAGTAAGTTCATGAAATATCACAAGTGGAAGGCAAAAAAAGATAATCAAAAAGTCCCAGAAGGCTAAATTTGCCAAAAGTGAATTGGATATGCTTCTCATATAGTAATTGTGGCAAACTATGCACATCACAGCCATATTGCCCATAATACCAATTACAAAAATGATAATAGATAAGCACATCACTGCATAGGCACCATAGGAATCTTCTGTCAATGGATAAAATGGGTTCTTTATATGTAATTTTTTATTGTTGGTTGTATTTTTTGGTACCAAAGCTTGATTAATTTCCATATTATCAGAAAATACTTTCAGATCATTTGTAGCAAAGGGAATTGATCCGTTTAAAGACAAGGCATGTGGTTCTGTCTCTTTTCCTTCATCTGGACTTTGCAGAGTTTCATTTAAGTCCACCAAGAATTTTTTTTCATTGTCAGTTTTGCTGGCGTTATCATTACTTTTCTTCCATTGCCATTCATAAGTTTCCCTTTTCTTCCTAGCATGTACGTCAATCCTAGCCTGATCCTTCTGTTGTTGTTCAGTATACCTGGTTTCCATGGATGTGTTGCTCACCTTCCTTTGCTCCCAGAAAATGCTATCAGGTTGCATATTTGGTGATGAAGTTGTGTCAGCTTCTTGCATGTCACCTGGCCAGTTCTGTTCAGTAGATGCCGGTTCCTTAGGTTCACCTAACCTTCCATGTATAAACTGACAAATTAGATTTCTCAAAAAACCTTCATGGGAAGAATTGCGGTCAACAGTTTCATCTGTTGCCATTCTTGAAGAAACTTTGTTAAGGTAGGGAAATTGACTACGGCACCATCTTGAACCATCTCCTTGCACAGTGTTTAGATCTTTCTGTAATTTATGGTTGCTCACTATTGTAGCTCCGAAGAACAAAAATATGGAGTAAAATGATAACTGCATGTTTCAAGTAGAACATTCAGTCAATGAAGTAGAAATGAATTAGCTGTTTCATGCATGTCACTTGATCCTGGAGAGCTAAACAAAAGCAGCGAGAAGAGACAAGAGAAGAATATGGTGTGAATAAATGACACTCTATAGTTTTAAGTTTCACCTTTTTTTTTTTTTTTTTTTTACAGAAGTACAGCACTTTACAAAATTAAATCATAGTGAAAAGTCACCTGCAGGTCAGGCCACTGTCTTCAGTCTAGCTTTTGTGCTCACGCCGGTAGTACCCTGGTAGTAGAAAAGTTAAGGTAAGCTGATGCTGTACATCCAAATAAATACCCGGGCTCCACCCTTTTCGTGCCAGTCTTTGTAAGAACTGTTAGCTTTACTCTGGCTGCTCATTTAAATTTTCTTTCTCTGCTTCATTGCACATACACCAAGGCATAGGTCTTTCTCTTCCTAATAATCACAAATGAAATTAATCCCTCCCAGGCTCACAGTAAACAGGTTGCAGGGATGTCATCGGATCAGATTAAAGGCTGGACATTAAAAGACGGCCAGAACAGGGTTTGGTGGCGAATGAAAGATGACATTTCCATTGGATTTCCTTTGTTTGAGTTGGAGAGAGGTGAGGAAAAAGATCAGGCTCTTTTAGTTGTCAAGGTGCAGGAGAAGGACCTTTGCCTCTGAAGCTGCTTCTCCCTGGTTGTACTGCTGCTGTCACTGCTGTGCATGGAGGAAAGTAGTGAAGAGCCCCGCCTGTAGGCTTTACAAGACCATTCTCTGCGCCTGTGTAGGGTTGTAAACGAGACAGCTTTTCTCCTCCCTTCTATACTGTATCTCTCCATCTAATGTCACTCTAAACAATTATCACACCTTGCTGGGTACGCTCACATGCGTCTGTCTGCATTCATCTAGAAGAACACACAGAGAAAAAAAGAAATGGGATAGAAACAAGCCTAAATGTCTTATGAAAATTCCAAACAAAGAAAAATATCCTTCACCTCAGTATATTGTGCTAGAATTAGCAGCAGCGGTGCCATTCTCTGTCTGGGCACAGCATAGCTACTTCTCTTAGCACTAAGGCTGACACAAAGGCTGTGCAGGAGGAGGGGGGAGAAAAGGGGGGGATGAGCAGAAGCTGGTAATTCTGCAAGTAAGATCTAGGAGAAGCAGCTGCTTGAATTTTTTCCTATCAGGGAAATAGAAATTCTCTGCGGTAGGGAACATGATGTTACCTTTTTATTAAAATAAAAAAAAACTAGTTTCAACAAAGAGGGCATTTACCATTAAATCAAAACTATCATGTTACCTTGTTATATACATATATATATATATATATACTTTTTTTTTTTTAAATACTCAGATTATTCTACTTTCTTTGCACAAAAAAAACAGTCTTTTTTTTTACACCAAAAAACATCATCCTCTGAAGCCCCAGATTAACGAGGAATACAAGTAGTGGTGTATGTTATTTAGCAGAATAGTTACAAAAATTCCTATACCTTAGTTAGAAGAGCTTGTTTTAAACTGCCAGAAGGTAAATCCATTCATTCCTTCTGCATGCATTGTGCAACTTATATTTAGGTTCTTGTTTAACAGGATCTGAATTCCCAAGTGAAGAGATGTAAATATTTTAACATTTCTAGATATGAAAATTGGGTCCCATTTATATACCCAAACATAATACCTACCCTCAGTAAACATGTACTCACATCAGGGAAATGCAACATAAGGTACAAGTAAAAGAAAAAAAATTTTGAACATAAATATTAGTGACAATCTTCTGAAAAAACAAACAAACAAAAAAAACACAAGTAAATGTAATGTGTACAAAATAAAAACAACAAAAAACACAGTAAATCCCAGAAACTGCAATAAATACAGATCCCTCCATGTTATATCCCTTTAAAGACCCTGTAAATACAGAAATATATAACTGCTGACCTGCTAGAAATGTGGTGTGAAACAAGCCCAGAAAGTGTGTATAGGACGGTTCTATATTTAGGACCAGATCAACAGGTACTTTTTTTTACCCATATTAAATAGATATAGAAAAAACCTATTTAGTTTTGACATACAGGTAGGTTTTACTTACAGCATTTGCTGGCTTTTCTGCCACCTTGACAACACACAGTAAATAACCAGTCACTCTTGCTGCTGCACTTTCGACCACATGTGGAAAAAAAACTAAAAGGATGGTGATGATCAAAGTTGGGTGGTGGGCAATCCTAGACTTAAATACCTGAATGTCTTTTAAATTTTTCGGGTCCACCTATAAATGGATGAGTAGAGGGGTGTTTTAATCTTGTTTTCACCTACACTTCGTAGTTAGCAATAAATAGGATGTTTATTTGTCCAAAGAGGCAAGAAAGTAGACTGAGTTAAGTTTCACTTTAACTGGTCAGCATAAGCCTCCGAGATCCATATATTGACTTTCTATAGAGCTTAATATGGACTCTGCCTGGAAGCACATGCTTGTTATACTGTACACATTGCAGGCCTGGACCAAGAGCTAGACAAATATATGGGCAGGAGGGAGATGCAATAAGGTAGGATTTTCTGGCACCTCTATGACAACTCATGGGGGAGTGCACTTTTTTTTATTGGTGCTAAAGAATCTTATCCTAGCACTTTGTTCCTACTGGGGATACTTACTTTCTGACCCTGTTACATGAGGCTGGTGGGAAAAGAATTGATGGGAAGTTTCCCCAACTGGGACTGATCCAAAGCATTAAACAGAGTGGGCAAAGGTTAGATCTCTTTCCAATTTTTTTAATTTCTGATCTTTTGTTCCTGACCTGGAGACTTTTGTTCCCTCCATTTCTTCAACTGGTGTCAACAGGGCAGGAAGTACAATACAGGATAATACTAATAGACAGCTAGGAGTCCTAAACATTCTCACCACTGTGGAAACTGCAGACGAAGCTGTTAAAATGTAGTATGCACTGTAATTACAGTGCTACATAAATGTGTTTATGTATTCTAAACTCTAAAGGCTTGTTTAAACTAGTGAGAATGGAAACGCCAGACACATTTTTCTTCACAGTAATTCCAAGAGTGATAGATGTCTTTCCAAGTCTTTTTCCAGCTACTATATTGGCAGGAATGCTAAATATTTTCACAGCACATTGCTGGGTAAACTGATTTGGGATTATGAGGCAAGGGCAGCTGTAACATACATTATTAAATTATTACATTACAAAATTATTTAAACCATAGCAGCCTTTCTTCTATCTTAGAAGATCCAAATAAAATATACATTTACATAAATAACGAAGAGCTCTAATAGTAGGTCATTAAATAATAAATAGTAGGATAAAAATTGGTAAAATAGCTATGTACTGTTTACTTGTCAAAACTCGAAAAGAGAAAACAATTAAGGCTCTTTACATCCTACCGCTATGCCACATTTTATTCACCTTGATCCATCACTGTTGCAACAAAATACTTGGTTCTTCCATTGGTGCAAAGTGGGTTATCTAAACTCCCCTATCCCACTGTTTCCTTGCCAAGAGGTTTTATAGCTTTTGTTGCTTGACCTGTTCTGTGACCATATATGCCCTGTTTTGTCTGGGCTTGTGTTTCTGACCTGCCTTTTGGATTACCCTTGGATAACCCTGATATTCTATTGACCTTGGCTTGCTTATCTGACCTGCTACTGCTCTGTTCCTATATGTTATCACCCCTGACTACCCATTTGAGGACACTGCAAGTGTCGAACACTCCTGCTCCTCTGCTGTCCACATGCCTCTGTCACCACCATCGAGATCAGCTGGTCGAGAAAGGCAAGGGAAGCTACCCTTAGCATCTTGGGCATACACCAGGTACAAGATAAGTGGATAAAGGGTGGGTTTTAAAGTACTCTTCCCTCTTAAGTTGTACTACAACAAGAATCATCTCTAATAAAATGTAGAACCATAATAATAACTGGTTCCAGCTGGGAAGAATACTTTTCTTTAAGTGCCTTAGCCATCACTGTCACCAAGACAGAAAGTGATGAAACTTCAATATTTTACAGTTGACAGTGGAACATGATTTAAGAGAAAGTCTTCTAGACTTTCTAGGGACATGACCAACTTAAATTGGGCATGGTTAAGTTAAAGGAAGACATACATGCAGATTTCCAGAATATTAACAACAGGCAACTATCAATAAAGGTAAGATTTTTCCATAGACACAAATAGGTCATTGGAAATGGAGAGCATTACTTACCACTTCAATGAAAGGTATTTCCACTCTCCAGAACAAAAGGGTTAGCCAGAATGGTTTGAGTGATCACAGCCAAAATGAAGGGGCCCACAGCCAAAATGGTGAGGCTAGCCAAGATGGATGAGGTCTCAACCAGGATAGAGGAGGTTGTCCAGGATTGATGAACCACAATATTCACTAATTTTTTTTTTATGATAAAGGTTTTCAGCAATTCATATGAATATGGGAAGTACTTTTGAAGCTGCTTTGATTGCAGCGACTTCTGGAATGGAATCATTTATACAGTTAAATGTATTGGTGAATAAGAGTACCCATTATCTTTCATTTAGTAAGTTAGGCGGCTTACCTTTTTAGCTTATCTCACTTTTCTTGTTTTCTCCTGTACGGTACAATACAGCCAGGTACTGAAGCATGTGCACAGGAATGGATGAATGCTGATTATATGTCTTTCAAAAGGCATTGTTGAGTTAATAAAGCAATTCCTGTGAACACAAGTAATTTAATGTAAATAATGTTCTTAATTTGTTTTACCGGTAGTTTGCTTTTATATGTTTTGTGTATAGGTCTCATACAATACTCTTAATGAAGCAGACAATGATGTCTGCAAAATGCGTCGAGTTATAATTACAGACTTTTTTGTAATTGAATTGTTACATGGTATACAGGTAGTCCCCGGGTTAAGGATATCCTACATATGGACGACTCCTAGATACGAATGGGGCTTCCCTGCTCCCTCGTGTGCAGGATGGATGCTTGGAGAAGAAATCTTTTGCTAAACACAGGTGAGGTTGTGGGTGATTTTAGTAGCTGAGCTGATCTCTAGCATCTTGTAACTCTTTAATGACCAAGA
>NC_092859.1:97364024-97366275 GCF_032062135.1 Pyxicephalus adspersus
GGTTTGCATGACTTGCAGAAGAAATCTTTTGCTAAACACAGCTAAGGTTCTGGGTGAATTTAGTAGCTGAGCTGATCTCTAGCCTCTTGTAACTCTTTAATGACCAAGACAAATTCTGCAGTTGTTTCTTTTTGCATCTCAAAGCACAGCTTGTTCCAGAAGTTAATGTCTAGGCTCCATATAGTTTTTTTTTTTTTTTGCTTTGTTTGTAATTAGCTCACAGTGAGGATTTTATACAGTAACTGACACCACACTGCTAATAATATGCTGAGACAAACATCTGTCCTAATTACATTTATTAAAATAATGTACCTGTTCCAACTTATATACAAATTCAACTTAAGAACAAACCAACAGTCCCTATCTCATATGTAACCCCGGGACTACCTGTATGTTGGTTTTATGAAATTATTTTTAATAAGTAAGCTGAAATAAAGTTTGGTGGCATTTTACATAATTTGTGTAACATCATGGATTCAATGCCTATAAAGTCAAGTGTTTCTGTACTAGTTTTGTAAACATTTTGAATAGATGTGGGTTGAGGCAGAACGTGTTGAACAAATATACCATTGGAGTGTATGATTAACCCCCAAGCGTTATACCCGAGTGTGACTCGGGGTGGATTTTCCATGCAAATAGCGGTAATCCTGAGTCACACTCGGGGTCGCTGAAAAACAATAAAAAACCCACTTACCTTGTGTCTTTGGAGTCCCCCGGCATCCTCTTCGCCCATGCAGGTCCTCCGGCGGAGTCCTCCTTCTTCGATCTTCTCCTGGCGTGGCGCAAGGGGAAATTTAAATAATTTTGTATTGGATTCAATACGAAATAACTGTATTGAGTCCAATACAAAGAAATCTTTATATATATATATATATATATATATATATTACATGCTAATGTACAGTTATAATACATTTCACTATTTGTTTAATTGTTTTTTTTTTACAGATTTTTGTTTTTTTATTTAAATTTTATTATTAAATGTAATAAATATTCAACATATTTCAGTGAGTTATGCCTAAGAATTATTAGCCTACAATGTAAAATAAATTTACATGCAAAAAATGTAATTCTTTTTGAATCAAAATACAGACAGAATTAGGACACTAGGGGGTTAAGTACCAATTGATGTATCACAGCCAGAATGGAGGAAGTCACAGTCAGCATAAAGGTGATCACAACAAGGATGGAAGAGGTTACAACCAGGATGGAGAGAACATCTAGGACAGAAAAGTCAGTGAGGATGGAAAAGGTCACATCTAGGATGGAGATCACAGTCAAGATAGAGTGGTCAGCAAGGAAGAGACAGCCAGGAAGAAGAGTTCTGCAAAGAGGTGCTTAAAGGTTTTTAGACCCAAACTTTACAAGAAATTTTGAAATTGAAGGCAGAAATACAACTTCAATGGTGGAGAAGGAACACTTTTATCATTTTATCCAAGCCCGCATTTATCTGTTCACAGGATGTCAGAGCGAGTGACTTCAATTCAAGAGGCAATAGAGGAACGTACCAATAGAATCACTAGATACTAGTAAGCCTGTCCAGTTGCCACACTTTGAGAATCACTGTAATGCACTTTGGGCTTTAGCTATACTTCACAGTTCTTTAATGGCTTTATCCAATAAAGAGTGAAAACAGATATATTCATGAGCAAAATTTAGCACCAACTGCAACCAACCAGCAATCTTCTGGTCAATATTTTCACCACTTTCATGACAGTTATGCTTTAATTAGTGATGTGTTTGTCAGTATCTGCCATCTGTATCCATCTGTCATACTCTGAGTATGGCAATGTTAGTGAATGAAATCTGGTTCTTGCAGCACTGTGCATATGTGGATATGCAATGCCTTGCTGATCATTACAGCTTGAAATTTATGTTCTCAAATATATAATGCTTCTTAAATTTTGGAAAACCTTTAGGGGTTGTTTGTCTTTCCAGACATCACTGGAAGTGTTTATGTAGTTATATAAATCCACATTCACCCATTATGTCTCTACTGTAAATATATTTACAGCAAATCTGAACTTGGCAAACAATATTTCATAGCTTTAATTTAAAAAGGACACAATAAAAGCATTATACAGAGTATATATATTTGTATTTGCTAAATGTAATAAGATAGACTATAGGCAACAAAGGATAACCCTATGTTATGCCTAACTGATTTTTTCATTTATAAATGTTTATATTTTTCATATTTGCTGTAGTGATATATATATATATATATATATATATATATATATATATATAT
>NC_092859.1:97366684-97375183 GCF_032062135.1 Pyxicephalus adspersus
CTGCCACCCCCGAATTGGGTTTGCCGCTTCATTTCCTCGCCCACACGTTACGGTAAGCATTGCCGCTAATTTTATTTCGGTATTGTGTTTATATCAGTTTAAGTTGTTAATATATATATAATATATATATAATATTTTTTCCTGGGATATTTGACCCATATGATGTGGCATCTCCAATGCATAAAAGAAAACCTTGATCTTACTTCAGCAGTGGTTTTACGCTGCAATGTCTTCAGGCTCTGGAGCACAAGTGACAGCTGAGCTTGAAAGGCAGAGTTTTGAGATGATTGAAGTGGACACTGAAGAAGCCAGTGTATGTAGATTATACACCTGCAGCAACAGACAGCACTGGCTGAAATGAAAAATATCAAATATGTTTTGCTTAATCCAAGCAGTCATATAGAGCACATGCTGAAAGGCTTATGGGGGGTTTAGAGCAAATGGGGGTCAATGTGAAATTACAGAGATGATAAAAAAAATAATATACTGTACGACAATATTTTTCTCACAGAAGGAAGTTTTTGGAACATTTCATTTAGTTGACTATTATAAATTTGATTCCCCATCCTATTTCTATGTCATGTTGTTATATGCACTTTGTGTAATCACAAAGTTCACTTTTTTATACCAATACAAGCTCAATCACATATTCTTAACCTGGTATTCTGCATATTAAAAACTATGAATAATCAACATGAACTCACAAAACCTTTGGAAGATCACTTTGCCAACCTGTGATTCAGGGCAGATCAAAAAAGACTCTCACAGCTTATGTACTTAGGATCCACAGCTCAATGATGTAGCCAATGCATAGAAAGTAGCACCATCTGAGTGGTGAGAAGTTATCACAAGAGCATAAGAGAGAGAATAAACCATCACAACTGATTAAGGTTGTTACATACGTATACACATTACAAAAGACATAAATCCATCAAGTTTCACCACTAGGGAAATAAACATACTAGAAACCAGCATATTTCAGATAAAACCAGTTATAGTTGATTTGGGAGTGAATGTAGCAGTTGCTTCCAGGGAAACATAGGCTCTCTCAACCTTGGTCACCTGGCTTGAATCATTGAATTCTCTATGACCAGGGGAGATTTAAAAAAGAACCCTCTGGGTTACAGTCAACTGCAAATAAAACTAAAAGGCCCATGAGGTCCTACTGGGCTGGCTCCAGAATCACAAGAAAGCAGGAGGTTTAGCAGTACATAGAGGCAAAAAGGAGTCTGAGTGTTGGCCACTAATATCAGAACAACACAGTTCCAGACTAAGGCCATCATCCTTACCAGGGACATTGAAAAGCCAATCAGAGAACCTGATGTCGAGCATGAGCAAGGACCACACAAGGTAGTGGGGGCTAACCCCTGTGTGTCAAGGACAAGACACATTGATGATGCAGTAAGGAGAAACAAGGGTTCAGGGTGCCTCATGCAACCTTAAACAACTGGTAGCATGTGAGGTTCTGGCCAGGATAGGTGACGTCAAATGACAGCAGTTAGGTAGCAGGAACAGATGGTAGATTGAAGATCCATGTGGCTCTGCAGAGCAGAAAAACTAATGTGTACTTTTTGCAATGTGTTTATGTATATTTAAATGCCTTAAAAGTCCTGGGTTTATGACCTCCCTTTGTATTTCTCTTATTTCTATAAGAAAAATTTTAAAATATTATTTTTGCTCGAAGATAGCAGTTGGTATTTTTACCATGTACATCAATGGGAAATTATATATATATATATATATATATATATGGTTTGGAACAGTCATAGTACATCATTGCAATTAGAAAAAAAAGTCATAAAGATTCACCTGCTAGTTTACCAGAACAAGCAGTAAGTACATCTGTTCTTTAGAGATAACGTGCTTACTGTACTATTAACCCTGTTATGGGAAACAATAATGGAAAGACATTACTTAGAACAAGTAGTATTTGTGAGTCAAAAAGCTTTAGATACATATTTTTAAATAGGAATGTTCACAGAAATTTCAAAGACAAGCAGACTATATGCATTTTTTGGGCACTTTGAAAGGGGTGCCGCTATGCGTACTTCAATCACCTAATCATCTGCATGTAAATCAATGTACATCTCCAGGTAGAATGCTGTTACTGCAGGATAGACACTGTATGTCTTTTCTGTAATAAAAGCTTACTACTTGCTTTAAGCAAACTTTATTCTGAGCTGTGCATGTGTAGGAATCAAATCATCCTAGTAAGATGGTTGAATTAGAAACAAAGATGAGAGAAACAAAGATTTTACTGCTAATTCTACTGCTCACGGAAACAGCATGTACGAAGAGGTAAGTATTACAGACTTAAAGTGGAAGTAAACCCAGCTCACCTGTGCCCATTCTGTCATGGGTACTGTCATCTTCTCCCTTGAGGCCAGGTTAACTGGTAGTTCATTCAGTCCAGACACCTGTAAGGGAAGCTGGGATTGACAGGTATCCCTGGCAACAAACCTTTGACAGTTGGGCAACTATTAGGTAGGTAAGAGTAGTTATTCCAGAAAAGACATCAACTGTTCCTTCTTGCAACAAACACCTGCCTGATCACCAATTTTCAGGATATCAGTATAAAGATCAACTGCTTTAGGACTAGGTCTATATATGGTGCATTATGGAGCGCCAAGTGTGCTTCTGCATCATCACCCTTTTGGAAGAGACCCTGGTGAAGACAACAAGCAGCTGTGCAGGCATTACCCACTGTTGCCACTATTGTTACGGCCGTCCAAAGTAGTGATGTGCAGCTGGAGTGAGTGCATGCAGCCCGCAACTAGCTGTGAAAGCCTAACAGAGACTAGAACTAGGATACAAAATAAGATAACGTTGAATAAACAGTTTATGAACAAAAATGAGCAACTTATTCAATATCAAAAGGTATATACCCAACTTAAGCCAGATATTACATTTTGCAAAATAATACACTCTCTTAATTGATACTCAGGTTATTTTTGTCCACATAGCTGTTCATAAGTGATTGGGGCTTTATCCAAGTTGATTGTGGTCTAATATAACTAAAATAACCAGAAGTCATTATTTGCTGTATATTCAGAATCATTTTAAATGCAATAGATAGTATGTGGTAAACAGTGGAATGGTAATGTTACTGAAACAATCTTCAGGGAGTTCATGTACTGTTTTACACAGACACATTGTTGCTTTTGTTGTTACAAGATAAACTATAGAGAACAAGACTGATGTTTTGATGTTACAAATAATGTGTTTCATTAAAAGGTTATTGGCAACATTGCCAGCATTAATGAAAGCAGTAATGACACATGCAGAATTGTAAACTAGTACTGAACTAGTAGGGCTGTCTTTGTCTTCATTGTAAGATTTAATTTACATTTATTATTACAGTTATGTGTTTCCCTGTGGTTCATAAATGCAGTCTTTGTCCAAACCATTCATCCAGTAATAATGACGTATCCTTTGAGGATGTTGATTTTAAACTCATTGTCTATTTTACATTGTGACAGTGAGAACAACAATTCTGTTGTCACTTAATACATTGCCAGCTGGATTATGGTCATGCCCAAAATCACACATTTAGCCACAGAGAAATATAACAGAAAGTAAGTCAATATTAGAATGGGAGTGATTACTTATTTTCCTGCAGATTTTGTGTACAAAATCAGAGATTTATAACCTGCTAAGGTAAATTTAAATGGTGCCTCTTTTATAATTTAGATATTCTAGATAGATAAATGTGTCCACTGCTGAAAAAAAAAAATTCTAAAATAATTTAACAGTGCAAAGAAAAAAGAATATACTGTAACCCAGAACAGTCAGTTTCAATTTACATACTCATGTTAAACCTGAATTCAGAATAGCAGGCGTTAGAAGTAAAAAAAATATTGATAGAAACATATAATGCAGGGAAATGCACAGTCTTTTAGGAAATATACGCAAAAGCATTTTTCCATTCAATTACACGTTGCTGATATTGTTTTTGAATAAATTACCACACCCAGATTTTTTTTTTCCCCAACAGGTGAACATTATATTTTTATTTAATCAGCTAGTACAGGTAAAGGTGAAAATGGCTTGGTGTATTCATTCTCCTAATCCCAATGAATGAAAATGCAGATTTGTCACAAGAAAAAGTTAGATATTTCAAATATCAAGGGTCTGGGGCTTTGCTGTTGATGTACAGTATGTGTTGTGTCAGGGTCTCCCCAGGCAGGTAGCACAGGATCACCCAAGGTGCCAAGTGACACCAGGTCCTCACCAGGGCACCCCACAAGGGGCAATGGGCCAGTAGCCTGGAGGCCCTCCTTGCTGCTGGTGGTCACCAGGTCGTGACCCATGGGGTCACCCCACCTGAGGAGGAAAGCAGGAGCGACCTCAGTGTGGAGACAGGTGGCAGACCAAAGGAGTAGATTACAGGCACAGGTCTGGGCAAGCAGCTAACAAGCCTGGTCAGAATCCAGGCACGGGTCAGGGCAGGCGGCAAGCAAACGTAGTCAGAATCCAGGCACGAGTCAGGGCAGGCGGCAAGCAAGTGTAGTCAGAATCCAGGCACGGGTCAGGGCAGGCGGCAAGCAAGCTTAGTCAGAGTCCAGGCACGGGTCAGGGCAGGCAGCAAGCAAGCATAGTCAGAGTCTAGGCATGGGTCAGGGCAGGCGGCAAGCAGGCTTTGTCAGAGTTCAGGCATGGGTCAGGCCAGGAAATAACAAGAGGCACAATGCAGAGTAGCAAGGTAGCTGGTACAAAGTCACAGCACCAGCCTCAATAAAGGCTAAAGCTACGTACACACGTCAGATTTTTATCGCCCGATAATCGGCATCGGCCAATTATCGGGCGAAAATCTGCCGTGTGTGCATCGTGCACTCCCTTGTCGTTGGAAAGGATCGTGAAAGATCCTTTCCAACGACAAAAATTGTAAGTGTGTACGCAGCTTTAGACTAAAAAGCCTCTGTACCTTTAAAGAGCTACTCCTCCCTGTGCGGTGTCAGTGTGAGCAAGACTGTCCACAGACAAGTGAGACCAGGAAGTGCTGCATGCTAACTCAGGCGGAGACAGAGAGCGAGTGCTGCACCTGGCAGCTTGATGAGGCACACATGCACAGGACACTGCAGGATGGTTTAGTTGGGAACGCCGCGGAAACCGACAGGTATTGTGTCAGTTGTTATCATGCTGTCATAACAGTTCTCTAAGACCCTAAGAATAAAGAGCTACTGGTTTCAGGTGACTTCTAATTTGTCCAGGACTATCTAAATTTAAAACCAAAACTGTAATATATTGCAGCTTAACAGTCTTCAGATGTGGTGGCTGCATTCGTTCTTGTTTTTCAGGAAAAAAAAATTTTTTATCAAGTACAAGATATGCTCGTTAATTTTGTCAGAAATGAAGTCCTTGTTACTTCCAAGTAATGGATTTCTCCACATCCAATATACCAGGGATGAGAAACGGAAGATATATTTGTTTTCCAAAATTAGCTAGCCTAGCATGACAACCATGACTCCCTCTATAGATATGTTGTGACCCTAAGGCAGGAAGGACTAACAGGTAAAAAATATTATTAAAAAGGACAACTAATGCAGCCACCTCATCTATAAACTGCCAGACTGCAAGCTTTAAAATTTCTGTATATATAATAATATGAGCACAGACTTCTGGAACGGCATGTTGTGGACTGAATGAATAGAGTTGTCTGGCCCCCGTAAGAGAAGATATGGCACAAAACAAAGACAGTATTTCAGGAGGAAAACCTCATACCCACAGAGAAACAATGTGATGAAAATATTATGGTTCAAGTGTCTCAGCAGAAATCAAGATTTATCAGACCTGGCTACAGTTTTTTCAAACTTAGGCTACAAACACACTTGCAACGGTTCTCGTGCGGTAATCAGGTCAGGGCCGATATTGGACGATAATCTGGTGTGTGTACAGCGCTCATCATCCATCGTCCGAATGGCCGTCCTGGCGGATCCACGCACGATGGACGACCAACGATCCTAATGGAAGCAAAGGGGGAGAGAGAGCGCAGCGGGGTGCCGCTCCCTCGTTTTCCCCCTCCCCTCTCCATAGAGCAGAACAGTGCTGTATGTACAGCACTCGTTTATGCATTGTGCAGCCGTTGGAAAGAATTGTGAAAGATCCTTTCCAACGACAATTATTACACGTGTGTACCCAGCCTAACTGTCCTGTTTTGGTGAGCCTCTGCCCATTTCAGTCCCAGATTTTTGTTCATGACTGATAAGACTGATGTTAATCTGATGTAATTCATCTGCCTCAGCTTCAATGTGATATGCAATCTGGGTTGCTTTCTCTTCAGCACAGTTTTAAAGAAAGGTTATCTGTGTCAACATATTTTGTCAGCTTAAGCTGCTTGGACTACCCTATTGTGACCACTCCCAATCAACAAAGCAAATCAATTCATACTCGTACTGCTTACTAGAGTTCAGTTCCAAAAAGGCCAAAACCAGCTTGCTTGACATCAATAAATGTGCCATATTTAAAATAAATCACAATGATCCCCTTAATGGTGCGTAATGTAAACTTAACTGAAGCGCTAAACTTCATCATCATTTTATGAATTGCCCTGCCGCCACTTGATTGGCTGATTAGATCAGTGCATGAACAAGCAGGTGTACATGTATTCCCAATAAATTGCTGTATTAGTCATGTTAGTAAAAAGAACAGAAAATTTCTATAATCATAGGTTAACGTGGTGTTATTTTTTTCTTAAGTTAAATAGCAATAGTTTTGAACATAATAATGCAAACAAAACTTTCTACCTTAATTACAAAATACATACCTCAACTCATTAACTTTTTTTACAACGTGTCTGGTGCACAAGCACTACATAAACTGGACAAACTAACAGAGTTCATGCTTCAATGTAAATGTGTATATACGGTATTTATATAAAAATAGAAATCTGTACATCAATTTCAAACACATACATTTTAGCTTTTCTTTCCATTCAAATCAGGAAGTAATTGGCATAAAACATATTGGTAGATAATATAAAGCAATTAGCTTACATTTTTATTTTCCCCTAGTAGCCTGTAGTCAATTACAATAAATAAAGTCCAGAGGGCAACGAATATGTAATATTCACATACACTAGTTTTAGGATGGATATGAATTTCTTTGCGTAACCAGGGTATCAAAGATTTCAAAGGAGTTCTGCTCTTCGCCATCACAAGAATTGTATGATCTTATGCAGCAGTCCATCCATGGATATTCACCTAACAAACAGAATACCAAATATTAAATTTGCCCATAACTATTAGTTACACATTAAAAAGATATTCAAATGGCAGAATAGACAGAAGACCTTTATTGGAAGTAAAGTAGTGTAAGCCTGCTGATTGGGTCATAACTATACAGAGGGAATGGTGTTTAACCAAATTTTGATTTGGACAATACTATCCCAGTTTTGTTTGCTTAAGAAGGAAGTATTGATCTTCAAAGCCTCGCAGTGGGAGACATCGCTGTTTTCTGTTGAGCCCTATAATTCCTCCTAGGGGTTTCTTGAGCTGTGAATAACTGTCCTTCCCTCTGATGGTACCTGCAACCACACTTGGGAAAGGCATCAATTACTTGTTTTTAGCTCTCTGAAAGGTAGTCACTCTAACTACCACTTTGAGGTGGGCATTCTTCACACTGACCACCAATAATATACATTTTATGCAATGTATACATTTTCCCAGTTACCAATTAATGTATTTTAGAAGGCGTTCTCTGAGACCTAAAGATGATTTAAAAGCTCACTCTGGGGGTAGAAAAAAGGTGTCAGCTTGTGACAAAAATTCCTAATGCAAATAATTGTATGTTATTTTTATTGTATGTCCAAACAACAAAAGATTTTCTACTCTACATTTGTTATTTCTTTCCACCAATTCCCTGATTACTTCAAGCTTATACCACTTACCAGAATAAATACAAGTGCATCTGCAAGAAAGTCTGATCAACAGCTGCAAAAACTACCTGGTTGAAAAAATGCAATTCTCCCTGGGAATTTCACTATGGTAATAGATAATGGAAGTGTACAGCAACTGCACACCATCTATAAATGTGTCAGTCTTTAGTAATGGGCAACACTAGTTATGTCGGTCTATATATTAAGCCCATGCAAGGAGTAATATTAATGTGCAAAACTCAGCTACCAAACACACAAGGAAAAAAAACTAGAAACTAATGGGTTTGGTCAATTTTTTTCTAATCTAAAATTTTACTTATAAGAAATAGCTCGGAATCCTATATGTACCTACTTAAAAAGAAAAGCATATTTTGGACAATGAAAAACAAAGAAAACATACAAAAAATGATATTTATTTAAATAACCCCATAACTTTTATTTGACCAGTAAAACCACTGCACAAATTTTGTTTTTAACACTCAAATGAAAAAAAAACAAAAACATTAATGAAATACAGAGATACAGAAAATGGGTATAAGGCTTAAGCTGCGTACACACCTGCAATTTTTCTCGTTGGAAAGGATCTTTCACGATCCTTTCCAACGAGAAAAGACTGCACGATGCAT
>NC_092859.1:97377307-97493283 GCF_032062135.1 Pyxicephalus adspersus
TATATATATAAAAATATATATTAAAGATTTCTTTGTATTGGACTCTATACAGTTATTTTGTATTGAATCCAATACAAAATTATTTGAATTTCCCACCACACCTCCCACACGAACCGACAAATGCACTGATGTCACCGGGAAACACCGGAGAACATCTCTGCACACGCCGGGAGAAGATCGAAGAAGGAGGACACCATCGGGATTACCACTTTTTGCATGAAAATCCACCCGGAATCCCACTCGGGATTACCACTTGGGGGGTAATAAATCAGGCTCAATAGGAGGTGTGTCAGACCACCACTTACACTAGCTTTGGTTCTTCTTTACATTGTATAGTGGGGCACTGACATTTTTAAAGACACTGGCAAGCAACAAAAAACAGTTTAGTAAGTTTTTTTTCAGCATATAACAATTAACTGAATTCTCCATTTACAAGCAAATTTAAAAGCAAACTACAATTGGGCTTTAATGTAAAATCAATCCTCAGTATGATAAAAGTTCAATATAGCCACTATTCCCCAACTCATTAAGACATGTATTCCATGGACAGTGGATAAATCACTTACTGACTGGTTTTCCAGGTGGGCACAGTGTAGTCATAATGTCATGAAGTTGTTCTTGTAAAAGATTTACCATAAATATCTCCGAAGGAGAAATCTGAAAGAACTGTTCCTACAATTGCAAAAGAAATAGAATACGTAAAATGCCTATTGAAGCCATAAGGAACAATATTAGGAAACATAAATATTTCATGTTGTGTTTGATATACAAAATCTTTTCTACCTAAAAAACACATCACATTATTGATTACACAGCTCAACAAAGTTTTTTTTTTCACTTGCCAAGGATTTTTTAAAATAATTAGTGTATTTCAGGTCTGCTGAATCCAGAAATATCATCAGTTTTATTGAATTGGTTCTAGTTCTTGTGATACAGGAATCGGAATAGATGATTTTACCAACAACAAATGTTAACACAACACATTATCATCAATCTTTTTTACACCAATGTTTTGCATTTTATATAATAAATGTAGCATTATTTCCATGTAACTTTCATTTGCCTTTTTTTGTTTATTCATACATTTTCTTTTTTTACAGAAATATGAGTTCTTCAAGAAGAAGTTGTTTAAATGACCCTCATGTATTTTGCTACATTTGTGGTGAATATTCTCAGCGAGAACAGAGAAGAAACATTACAGAACTTGTGAAACAAGCATATCTTGCATATTTTGGTAAAAAACAGGGAATCAAGATAAGTATTGGTCTCCCCATATGGTATGCAAAACTTGTGTCTACGAAAAATGGAAAACTGAAAAGTTTGAAATTTGGTGTACCTATGGTATGGCGAGAGCCCAGAAATCATCATAATGATTGGTAATTTTGTGCTGTGAATGTAAAAGGTTTCAATTGTTACAAGAAAAACAAGTAGGAGTACCCTGATTTGGAATCAGCAAGACGACCTGTGCCGGATGGTGCTGATGTTCCCATACCAGTGTTCAGTACACTCCCTGATATTCCTGTATCCGACATGGAGGATTTACAGGGTTTGGAGCGTAATCCAGGAGTTAGGAGTGGAAGTGAATATGAAGAAAGTGTTTCATCAAACCAGTAGTTCTCCCAAGAAGACCTCAATGATTTATTACGTGACCGAAGTCTGTCAAAACAAGCATCTGAACTTTTAGCATCCAGGCTAAAAGAAAAGAACTGTCTCAGACCGGAAGGTAAAATAACAGTTTATAGGACAAGAGAAGTGACACTCCTACCATATATTTCAGTGAAGATGGAGACTTTGTGTACTGTTGTAACATCCCTGGATTACTAGTCCATATGGGAGTACCAGAATTTCGAGCAGAAGACTAGCGTCTTTTCATAGACAGTTCCACTCGAAGTTTGAAATCTGTTTTACTGCATAATGGCAAATGCTATGCATCAATTCCTATGGGTAACTCAACAAAACTTAAAGAAGAATATGAAAATATCAAAATGGTCTTACAAAAGCTTTGCTATCATGAACACCAATGGTCCATTTGTGTTGATTTAAAAATCATGAACATCCTACTTGGACAGCAAAGTGGATACACAAAGTACCCATGTTTCATTTGCTTGTGGGATAGTAGAGCAAAGCAGGATTACTGGAAAAAAGTGACATGGCCTCCAAGGGAAACATGAAAAAAGGTGCAGCGAACATCATTACCGAGCCAATGGTTGACAAAGGAAAAAAATCTTTCTCCCTCCACTACACAATATGTTAGAGCTCTGAACAAGGACAGTGATTGCTTCAAATACATTTGTAGATTCTTCCCTGGATTGAGTACTGAAAAATTAAAAGCAGGAATCTTGGATGGACCCCAGATTTGGAAACTGATAAATGATTCAAATTTCAAAAGTTACATGACTGATACTGAAGCTTTAGCCTGGCACAGCTATGTCATGGTTGTCAGGAACTTCTTGGGTAACCATAAAGCACAAAATTACGAAGAACTGGTACAAAACTTGCTCTTAAACTTTAAAAATGTGGGTGCTACTATGAGCATAAAGGTACACTATCTCTATAGCCATTTGCAAAAATTTCCAGAAAACCCTGGCGATTTCAGTGAGGAACAAGAGGAGAGGTTACATCAAGATATAAAGGTGATAGGAGAAAGCTATTGGGGGCAGATGGGATAGACACATGATGGTAGACTACTGCTCGAGCTTTCAACGTGATTGTCCTGATCAACAGCATAAAAGAAAATCATACAGAATTTTTCAATTACTTATTTGTGATTAGTTTTGTAAATATACTGAATATAGAATATATTGACATTAGGTATTTGAAAAAATTAATTTTGTATACGTAGGCATATCTAGTTTAATTTTGTGTAATTGTCATGTCAATTTCATTAGTTTTCTATTAGGGTATTATTGAGGTCATTATTTAAAAACTAGAGCCAATCCAGCAAAACCAATGACATATTTAGAATCTGTGCATTAAACATAACCTAAAATGACTTTAATCTGTTTGGCAAGAAAATGTTTGTTGACCAGTGTTATAGTTTTGACTCATCTTAATGTTTTTCAGTTTTTGGAAATTGGCGTCATAGGACTGAGCACTGAAAATTCAATAATAACTAAACAATAAACAAGTATATGTCTATCCAAAACTTTTTTAAAGTTATGAACATACCGTAGTAGGAGAAGGTTAAAAACCCCTATTTTTTAACCATAATGCTCCAAAAAATTAGGGGTACACTGAAATTATGTATAAGACCTCGATGGGTGAAATTTTCAGGTTGAAAATCAAAGTAAAAAAATTAAATCACAGAATGATTAATAGTTGATATAAAAAATCTAAGTTCAAGGACTCTCACACATTTTAAACTGTATATACATGACTGTATTGGCAATTTTACCAAGCATATATTCTTACAAATAATGAATTGTTATACTTACTGCTTGTCTCCACAAATAAGCATTAAGTGACCCAGTTTCATCTTCTAGTGTAAGACTCATAACAAATGTATAAGTTAGGGGTTCAATACCCAATGCTAAATCCACAAAAAAAAAACACAGAAAAATAATGTTTAGCTGTTTTTATTATATTTTTATACACATCAATTTTGTTTAGATAAAAGCAAACTCAAAGTACTCATAACCTTCTTTTATTAACTGACAAGTGCCTACCACATGCAAATGCTCTTGTCATATATGTATTGCACGGCAGACTTTCCTAGTGAATTTGTCAAAGACAAAAGTAGAATATCCACTTTTTTTAATGATTAGTGATATTATTTTCCTGATTTGAAAGGCCTGAGGGGCTATGGGCTGAACATGGTCCTGTAGTGGACATGCAAGCATGGCATGTAAATGGGGTTTGCTGCTGACCATATAAAGGGGTGTTCTGACCACCTATTGGATTCTCCACAAAAAGCATTTTATAATACAACACAGAGAGGGAAGCAATGAAGTGCAGCTCAAAGCACAGTTATAGCTGTCAGGATTGGGTAGGAGAAGAACTTACTATAGTGGTACAAGCGAGAAAAAAAATAAATCAAATATTGCAGCAGTAAAAGTCATTTATGAACTGCTTGACACATTTTATAACAGAATTTTTTAGTTAGATTAACTTCCTGCTCTTCTCTTGTTTTCTGATGGTATTATCCTCAGTGTCTGGGCTTATTCTCTATGTATGGGCACAGCACAGTTGCACTCTGGTCTATATGGTGGGTGTAATACTCCGCATTTTAGGAGTTCTGAATATGTTTACACTACACAGTAGCACTGTTCATTCTGTTTTTTATTCTGTATGTATGATCCCTCTCTAGAGGGTTCAATTATTAGCATCCTACAATGCCCATTATCTTTTGAAGTAAATTACCTTAAAAAATATAAACTATCTATATAATAGATATTATACATTATTTCGTAGAACAATATCACCAGTAGAATCTCAACATTCAACACACTAACTGGTGTGACAGTTGTCTGCACATGCTGTGATTCTATTCTCTGGCCTCTACATTACTACTGTGTACTAAGGTAACATAGTGTAGGTACAACAGTTAGGTCCACAAATATTTGGACAGACAACTTTTTTCTAATTTTGGTTCTGTACATTACCACAATTAATTTTAAATGAAACAACTCAGATGCCATTGAACTGCAGACGTTCAGCTTTAATTCAGTGGGTTGAACAAAAAGATTGTATAAGAATGTGAGGAACTAAAGCCTTTTTTTACACAATCACTTCATTTCAGGGGCTCAAAAGTTTTTGGACAATTGGCTCAAAGGCTATTTCATGGGCTGGGGTGGGCAATCTAAAAAAGCCCAAGAATCGAAAAACATTCTTTAGACAGATGAAACCAAGATCAACCTTTACCAGAATGATGGCAAGAAAAAAGTATGGAGAAGGTGTGGAACAGCTCATGATCCAAAGCTTATCACATGATCTGTAAAACATGGCGGAGGCAGAGTGATGGCTTGCGCGTGCATGGCTGCCAGTGGCACTGGGACACTAGTGTTTATTCATGATGTGACTGACACAGGACAGAAGCAGCCGAATGAATTCTGAGGTGTTCAAAGACATACTGTCTGCTCAAATCCAGCTAAATGCAGTCAAACTGATTGGGAGGCGTTTCGTAATACAGATGGACAATGACCCAAAACATACAGCCAAAGCAATCCAGGAGTTTATTAAAGCGAAATATTCTTGAATGGCCAAGTCAGTCACCTGATCTGAACCCAATTGAGCATGCATTTCACTTGTTGAAGATTAAACTTTGGACAGAAAGGCCCACAAACAAACAGCAACTGAAAGCCACTGCAGTAAAGGCCTGGCAGAGCATTAAACAGGAGGAAACCCAGCATCTGGTGATGCCCATGAGTTCAAGACTACAGGCTGGCATTGCCAGCAAAGGATTTTCAACCAAGTATTAGAAATAAACATTTTATTTTCAGCTTTTTAATTTGTCCAATTACTTTTAAGCCCCTGAAATGAAGTGATTGTGTAAAAAAAAAGGCTTTAGTTCTTCACATTTTTATGCAATCATTTTTGTTCAACCCACTGAAATAAAGCTGAAAGTCTCCAGTTCAACTACATTTGAGTTGTTTCATTTAAAATGAATTGTGGTAATGTACAGACCAAAGTTAGAAAAAAGTTGTCTCTGTCCAAATATTTATGGACTGAACTGTAAATCATAGCCTCGGGCAGGGGTCAGAGGTAGCCAACACCATAGAAAATGCCCAGCAAGAAAGTAATGATTATAGGAATGGTTGGTGGGATAAATGAATATAAAATATCTTTAGCCGGGGATTTTTAATTTACCAGTGTTATTAAATGTTACAAAAAAAACATATTTTTTTTTTATAGAATAACATAGAAATTGTTATTGCCTTCTCATACTTTACCTTTTGCTATTTCAGTAGCATTCCAGGATCCATCACTGGGTAGAGAACTAAGTGCTTCTATAGATTTGAGGCTTGAACATTTTCTGCACCTAAAAAAGTTAAGCAGAGGTAATTGAGCTGGTGGCTGTAGACTGTCAAATTAGTATAGAGCTGAGCCTGAGCAACACCACTTTATTGATATTACTTGGAAACTGTTGTTTTGTTTCTTGCTCCTAACCTGGATTGAATGACAATATATTCAAGTGAGCTATGAAAGATATGCTGGCATAATGCCTTTATGAAAAGTTGTTTTGTGAAGCTGGTGCATTGTGCTGAGCTTCTTGTTCATACAGTTCACTCCTAGCCTCTGCCACCCCAAGACTGACTACATTACATTGCCCACAATGAAGGAAAAAAACATATTTGTGTGTGTGTGTGTGACCATACCCATAATGCCATCTGTTGCCTTGAATAAGAAATGGAGTTGAAAGATCTAATTCTAGATCGGCCTGGTTAGCCTTTACTGGGATTATACTGTTAAACTCTCTTGATAGTTTGCAGAACTCTTTGAAAGTCCCACCTACAAAAAAGAAAATAAGTATTTAAAGAGTATAGAACAGGAAGATAACAAAATTCAATATATATATATATATATATATATATAATTCAAACTCAGAGTCTGTTGTAATGTTGTGCTGTAATGCACCAAAATACACAGATTTGAACCATCTGTGTGCTCAGTGAATTGCATGAAAAGGGTATGTTTGGCCTTATGTACTGCATATATAATGCATAGGTTGGTTCTCACTGACTATACATGGCCTATGCTTACCCACGTGTTGATTTTAAATATTCACGAACCACAGAAGAGTATAGAGTTCACAATCTAATCACTATTGTCAGATATACTTCCAGTGAAAAAGTATAATCTGGCCATATTGGTTCACATACCCTGGCTAAAATTTGTCTGTGGTTAGTAAAATCATACTTTTTTTTGTAATATTTATTAAAACAGTGATTCACATTTTCCATAACATCTGAATGTTGAACCCTGGTAGCCATTGAGCAATGCAGAGTTTTGAGTTTGTCTTGCAGTCATTATAACATAAAATCCTTTCAAAAACAACTGTCCCAGAAAGCGATTTTCCAAAAAAAGATGACAATGATATTAACCCTTATCCCCTATTCCTATTGACCATTTAGACCAGTGGCCGCTAACCTTTTCAGTCCCGCAGGACCACTAAAATTACCGGGTGTCAATCAAAGGGGGCGAAACCTCTCCTGTAGTGACGACATCATGACTCGTCCCACTACCCTATCGCATATCTGTGCCTGCGATGGGAGAATGGGCAGGTTTGTGCCCACTGCCCACTACCCTGAGCCTTGGATTTGTACAGGGGTCTTGGTCCACGGCTCTGGCCAGTGCGCCCCTCTCCTGACCCTGCCTGGGGGGGTGGACTGGCCAGAGCCGCGGACCACCAACATTTTTTCGCGCACCACGACCGCTGATGTCCTGTCTAACATGTTTTAGGCACTGGGAGCTAGACGGAAAACAGCAAGCAAGGCCTTGTTGTGCTGATGTTATTTTTTTTAGTTCATTGATCAGGAAGGGCACATAGAAAGCTGCAAAGCCTAAAAAAATAACATGCAGATGGCTCCCAAAACATGCATCACATTTTAATTACCACCCCATCCCTGCCTAACAAGAGCTGTAGCAGCAATGTAGCCTGCAGTTATTGTAAAGCAGCACAAAACAAATAATGTGTCAGGCTTGGCACAGAGTACATAGGAAGTAGATTGTAACCACCTAAGTAAAGTAATGTCTGCCTTTGGGGGAGAGAATATTACATTTATTTCAGTTGTTTTAATTGTATTAGCATGTGTAAATGACAGCTAGGCTCTGCAGCAAAATAAATAACCATCTGTCCAGTTTCTTCCACAAGTCTGGTAACAGCTTTAAATAAGAACTACAGTCAGGATAAAAAGAAATGCCAATAAACTTTCATAACATTAGCTGCCTAATCTTGGTATTTTTCTTTATGACAGCGAACTGCAGAACACACCCAAACTAAATGTTACAAAGCTCTTTCTGGGAGCAACCTTCTGGTGAAAAGGAGGGAAAGATACAGTGGAGCTGCTGCTGAATGAAATTGCTTGTCTTTACGTGAACTGGCAATTGTTTCCAAATGAAACAGACTGTAATGCAGGGTAAAGACTACACGGAGCATTATATTTTTATCCTGCAAGGTTCATGTAATGGAGAATATTTGCCTCCAATAATCTAATCTGTTCCATTTCTAATTTCCCCATGCTAAAGATACCACTAAAATAGACTGCTATAAGTACAGTTCAGAGGTGCCTGAAAAATGCCACAATTAAAACATTTTTTAAAGCTGCTACTTTCCTGACTTTCCTGTGATTTACCAGATTGTTAATTTTGCTACCAACAGATAAAGTGTTCTCTCTCATTCAAAGTATTTGATTCAGCACCTATTGTAACTTCATCTCTATTGGGTAAGGTTGACTTCAAAGTAGCTTACAACTTGACATTATACAAGTATATATCAGCAACACACACAAGTGACAGTAACCTTGGAATCATATTCATTTACTTCAAAATGTTATTAGACATACCAGCTTTTGACAGGCCAAAAAAAATCCTATTAACAAAAAACAACCATTGTGATCAGAGAATATCCACAGTGGCTTCTGAAGATGGCAGGATTCGGAAAGGGATTCCAATGAGTATAGAGGCAGTAAACATGAGCAGGGACAGAAACAAAAGCAAGGTTGTACAGTGTCAGCAGAGAGCAGAATGTCCTCTTTACTATGCAGGCTGGCACAAGCACAAAGTACGAGAGACCACACCTAATCCCATACACCAAAACAACATCTGCTGTGGATGAATAGGTTCCACAGTCATAAGAAACATCATGTTAGACTTTAGACTGATATCACACCTATAGTAACAGGTTTTGATACTTTAAAAGGTTCACTGTGGTAAAAACTGAAAATGAGGCCCAGAGATGCACACAAGGAGCAGATCCTACCTGTGCAGGGCTATTGCTTTTACCTTAGTTATACTGTACTATGGTGCTCCTGAACCTTTGATGCTCACCTGGGGATTCCTTTTACTTCCCAGTACTGTACTTGTAATGCAGGCATGGTACTACTAAACATGTATAAAGTAGGATCTTTGCTGTTTGCTGGAAAAATGAACCTGTTTGTACATCAATTATAGGAAGAGGGGAGAAGCTGCCCTTTATATATTCAGGAAGCAGACATACCAACTCCAAATGTTACTAACCTTTGCAAATCTTACCGATGTATATTAAAAACGGGAGCTTTCCTATTGAGGCACAACTGTTTTTTTGGATAGAAAAAGTAGCTCCCACGGTCATTTCCATTGTACAGATATGGATATATTAAAAATATTTATACCTTACCATTTAATACATTTTTTTATTCCCTAAACTAATCACAACAATATTTTGGCTTTATATGGAATGTAAAATCAGAACGTATGCCAATTGAAAGAGCCTTTCAAATGGGTGAACAGTATATAAGTAAATTAAGTTTAACTTTAATACAATAAATCTTTTATGATGCATTCATTCACATAATTCATGCTTTTGTTTTTAATTTCTGTACCTAACATTACAAAGAACAGTATTATGGGTGTAAACAGTTTTTAAATGAGGTTATGGTGCCACCCAGTGGTAGAAGTTATGATCTGCATCTGTGGCTTACCTTCCACCATGATAAGTGATTCCTCTGGATTTTGTAGTATGTCATATTTTTTTACAAAATGAATAGTCACTGTTCTGTCTTCATGATGTCTCTTCCACATGACAGACTGATACCAATATGCATTTTGACTATCTGAGTCGGGACAACTGGTGCTGTTTACTTGGAAACTTTTGTCAAGCTTTTCTTCATCTGGAATATCTTGCCTAATAAAGAAAACATATCCACAATACAATTCCACTAAGTTAGAAGAAATTAGGTCACAACAGTAAACTGGTCAATGGTTGTACACAGACCAGGCTTAGTAAAGGTACAATGCTCAGGATCTTAAAACACTGTCCAGTTACACTGCACTCACAAAATAGAATATGAAGCCAGCCAAACATGTCAAATGAAGCCTATAAACATTTTCTTGGATGGTGTCCATAAACAGATGTAAACCTAATCGATAAACTTTAACATAGTAATGGAATTCCAAAAAATGTTTTCAAATTTTTAACTTTTATTAAAATAGGACTAGGTAATATTTCAGAAAAACAAATACGACCTGGTGATCCTGCCATGAAGGGTTTTGATAAGACACTTCCTTCTATGAGTTATAGTTTGGACCCTGTATTCACACACCTGTTGAAGACTGCAAATGGCTGCGCTGACACTGACAGACACACACACACACACACACCTACACACACACAACAGGGAATGTCTATTCTAGGGGTGTGGATTATTTTTATTCCAAAAAGACTGACAATCACTTGGTCTTGTTACAGGATGTCTGCCTATGCCATGCACCACTTTCCTAGGAAGACTTCAAAACTTTTATCATTTTTGTATAACCAAACTCTTAAAATGTTATAATAATATTATTTTTTCTGTGTGGTTCTGTGTATTAATTTGCTATTCAGTTTTCAGAACCAGTGTAATAAAATGTCAGGCTGGAATTTCTAGAGAATTATTGGTCAGATGAAATTGTGAAATTTGACAGAAAACATAGTGATTTGCGGCTATGAGTGGGATTTATTTTTTCATATGCAAACAAGCCTTTTTTACTCATCTGGAATGGTTACCAGGAAATTAGTTCCATCACTTAATTCATAAAATACAGCATTAAACATGGAATACAGAGGAGAATGATGATTACTGTCCATATGAAAGTTGTTCTATTTGTAATCTAAATTTATAACAGCATAGCTGAAACAGGCCAACAGCGAGCAGAAATAATAATCTACTTTTTATTCATGTATGCGTCCACATAGAATTAAGGCTGCTTAAACACATCAGATAACTGTTGCCCAACAAATGGTCATGCTTGTTTCGGATGAGAATCCAATAAGTGTACAGCGGTCACCCGACATCATTTAGCAATGAACAACAATAAGGAACGACCATTATGAATGTCAGTGAAGGGGTGCTGCTTGGTTGTCCTCTCCCTCCCCTCTCCAAAGAGCATAAAAGGTGTTGTGTGTACAGCGCTCATTTGTTCATCTGTCACTGCAAACAATCATAAAAGAATCCTACATGTGTACGTGGCCTTACAGCTAGGGGACATCAGTGGGAACTAATATATATATATATTACATATAGTCAAAAGGTACCAAACTGCTCATTGCTCAAGGAACCTCTAACAACTTCTGGAGGAACCCTAATTGAGAAACACTGGTCCAGTGTGACCTACTACTATGTAATTGGAATGTGATAGATAACCCATGCATAACCAAGGGGAGTATACGGATTCCATGTATTGTCCTGGTCAAGATTGGAAATGGGGACCCTTTAGCTGCAAAAGGCCCTAAAGGTATTGAATAATATTTAGGGGTTTTCCACCATATCTATAGGTTTACCCTGCCTGCTACCACTCTGAGCAACTTAATCATAAATATGTAAAGGTACCATTTACTGCAGGACTGGGATTTTCATGTTATTACTTATACCGAGGTCAACTGACTTTTTGTTTAATCTGTTTCAAAAGTTTAGAATTGCAGAGATTTGCTTTTAACAAGATGCCAGTTACATGTCTGTGAATGATATGATATGACTAGGACAAGGTAAGATGTTACGTATGGCAGATATAGACATGTACATGGTGATATGTCAAAGGCTGCATGTTACAGTACAAAAGGGTCCTTGGTTTTATCATCTGTAATATGGAGTTTAAAATAAACATGATGTAAGTCAGAATTTCCTCTGAAAGTATGAAACAGACCAATACCCTGAAATAATACTGTACCCATTTATAGCTGTTCTGGCTCCTGGAGCTAAATGATTAAAAACACTGTGTAACACACTTGGGTCTATTTCTCAAAAAGGGGAGAAAATAACTTTTTCTTCTCTTTTAGAAAAAATCCGCTCTAACTTAAACAATGCTAGAGTATGAAAATGGGAAAATTTTACTCTTTTCTTCCTTCTAAAGACTAGCAGAATAGTGTATACAAATGTCAATCAGAACCCACTTAAATGGAGTACTAATCGCCACTTTCTTCAATCTCATTGTCATCTTACATCAGGAAAAAGGATTACTGAAAGACAAACTTTAAAACAGCACACAAATTCCTCTGGTCTAATGTGATCCTCTGTAACAATAATCATCTACTAATTTATCAGGTAATTCCTAAATATCCAACCAATTAAAGCCAGTCCAATTTTATTTTTCTATCAGACAACTCCGGTATAAACAAGGAGGAAAAGAAGGCTTTCTTCACTTTCTTCAATTCTGTAGCTATTATGTGATCCCTTATTTATTTTCATAGGCTATTGAGAAAATATTTTATCCATACACTTGTAGCTCTAAGATTTACTTTATAACTCTAGATTTCAGTAACAACTAAAAACCTTTGTTCGCAGTGCATTTGTGATAGAGATACAGAGAATCATTATTTGTTAAAAAGTGCAGCCAAACACCAATTCTGAAGACATTAACATAGGAAACGACAGATTGAATCACCATGGATACAAAATTATAGAGTATGAATAGATTTATTTATGATTTGTTTCAAAGAGGTAATATCTCTTACATTTGCATCTCAATCTTTGAAGGCATTCTGTATGTAGGTCAGAATGTATGAAATATACTTACAATGAACTGCATTTAGAGCAGTGCAGCTTCACAGACTGATAGAGGTGCTGAGGTCGAAAACTTTTTAGTCGCACTCGGATACGATATTTCTGAGGAGGTTTAGTTTTAATGACCGTGCAGAGAGGAGTAGTAAGCCATCCCTGATGAGTAGGATGTACTGCAAAAAAAAGCAATATTGAATGTGTCCTCTAATGACATATGTCAAAACCAAGGAAAAAAATAGTTTTGCTGTTTAAATTTTGTAGTTAAAGACAAAAAATCAAATACATGTTCTTCCCCTAGTGGACCAAAACAGAAGAACTAACACTTTGGCTGCAATCTTTTTGCATAGAAATAATTACATTGAAACATTAGGAACCTTATTTCTACTAGTTTCAATATAACCAGATTACCAACATCAAGATGCTTCAAACAAACCCATAAAATATAAAAGCCACTATTAAATTTTTGCTTTTGTCTTATTTGTCCTTTATTTGCTACTTTCAGTTCCATTTACCTGCGACTCTCAAGGCACTTAATATGTGTAAGCTTCAAACAACTTTCCTTAACCTTTTAGAGCACCTTTCTGCTCCAATGTGGAGATGTAGACAGAGATCATAATAAGAGTGGTGGTGAGACCTTTTACTCAACTCAAGTATTGCTGAGACTTGCAGAATGCCTGTTGGTAGCTCCTTTAACATACGAGTCAAATTTCCTTGATGGTTGCTGCTTGAAGCTGAACTTGTGTTTTTGACTCCTATACACACAGACAAGCGCTGCAATATCAGACAGCAGAGCCAATCTGGTTATTTTACTTTTTTTTAACTGTCACTAATGAAAATCATTTTTAGCTGCATAACAAACACCAACAATCCAGTGCCTGGAATTATTGCATGAATCAATTATTACTAATTACAGGTGTATTGCCCTAAAAGGAATGCTGTAGCATCATGTCTAGGGGAAGAGTGTAAATAAAGCATCCTGAGAAAGGAGCCATCCATTATTAGTGGCAGTTGTGCAATGCATCTATATCTGGTCAACTTTACATTGAACTTGTCAGGCATGTTAATTAAAGTAACAATCTGTATAAAAATAATTAGGCATCACACAGCCACTGGTCTAACCCTTTGGATCCTGGTGACTACCAAATACCGATTCTTCATCAAGAGTGCCCCTACTTAATACTAAGGCACAGACGGGGCCGTGGAAAATGGTGGAGATTTTTTTTTACTCCAAAAAGAAGAATCTACTGAAGTCAGGAAAGTAATATTACAAAACAAGACTAAACTAGATGAGAGAACAGCATAGGATGGACAGCAGGCACTTTGTGCAAAGTTAGCAGTGAAATGCACATACAACAGAAGTAACATACAACAAAAACAGACATTTACTTAATATAAAAGGAATAAATAAACTGAAATGAAAAACTAACAATGAATCTAAGTCTCTGTGGCACCACTAGCTCAATTTCAGAATCTATCTATGACATATCTGATTTATTTTCTTTCATTTTATTACATGACTTAATCTGAAATCTACCTTTATATAAGCTTCACCACAAAAGAGCTTTGAACAGCTCATTTCAGATAACTACACAACCTGCAGTATACTAGGCTTTTCTCACTGTGATCTCCAAATCCATTAATGGTTTTATACCTGTCACAGAAAGCTGCTGGCATCTCTCTATAGCATTAAAGGGTGGCGACTTCTGGCCTGTATACAAGATAAAAGGCAAGAGTGAAAAAGAAAAAAAATTAACATAATGTTAGACTGCATCTCACCTAGCAGTTTAGAACCCAGTTGAGGCCAAAGATTACGACATTGCAAATACCCAGCTGAATACATATTTAAAAAAAAAACCAAAAATCTACTCAGGTACAAATATATAAATATATAAATGTGTCAAAAAACAGTCTAAAAATTGTCAGAAGATGGTGGGAAAAATTCCCTTCTAGAGATTTAAAAAAAGAACCCTCAAAAAACAGTGCTCAAAAGTCAGAGCTTGATGTGCATTGTATTGAGTGAAATAAGTATTTGATCCCTTCGCAAAAGATGACTTAGTACTTAGTGTCAAACCCCTTGTTGACAATCAGAGGTCAGACGTTTGTTGTAGTTGGCCACCAGGTTTCCACACATCTCAGGAGGGATTTTGGCCACTCCCCTTTGCAGATCCTCTCCGAGTGAGTAAAGTTTCAAGGCTGATGTTTGGCAACTCCAACCTTGATTTTCTATGGGATTAGGTCTGAAGACTGGCTAGGCCACTCCAGGACCTTTATGTGCTTTTTCTTGAGCCACTCCTTTGTTGCCTCGGCCTTCACGGCCCAGTGTGTTACCAATTGTTTTCTTGGTGACTATAGTCCCAGCTGCCCAGAGATCATGGACAAGTTCACCCAGTGTAGTACTGGGTAGCATTGTCACCATTCTCATGAACATTGCAACTCCACAAGGGGAGATCTTGCATGCAGCGCCAGACTGAAGGTCTGGGCTGGTTAGAGAAGTGCAGATATTTTACTTTTCACCCAGTAAAATGAATGGATTGTTGCCAAACTATTTCTTAAGGCTCCTTGGTTGGTTGTGACCTGTCTTGCACATACAGCTAATCCATTTCTGACTCCATTTGTATTGGAAAGGCAGAATGTTGCAAACAAGTACAGGTTGACATTCAAAAATCCGGTAACCTCCGCACCTAAGGAGTGCCGGGTTTTTTGAAAATTCCAGAATTTTGAAGGTTAAATTCACCTTCACACACTGGCCAGCCCTTCCTCTCGCCCCACATGCGGACATCTGGACAGCAGGGACATCTCAACGTGTATTTAGTGTAGCAAGCAAGACTTAACAGCTGTTTCCGGAGAACAGCGCCATGAAAACATTAAAACATGGTCAAACAGTGTACTTCAGTACCTGTACTGAAAATGCTCTCTGAAATTCATACTGGAAAACTTAAGGAACCGAATTATCGATGACCGGATTTTCAATTGTCAATCTGTATATAGTGTTTTGGGGCCTCAAAAGGATTTCTGATTGGTAAAGTGTATTACTAGCATAGTTGTCCATGTTTATTCAGGCTAAGATTTGTGCCCAAAGCAGGATATTTTTCAGTCATTCTGAAACTAAATTGTTCACAAAAAATTCATATATCACCATTAACTAAAAGTATAATTTTTAGGAAGTCTATGCTGTAATGGCTAAAGGAAAGCTACATTTATGACCAACATTTACATAGAAAGTGCTTTTTTAGGTGTAACACTATTTACCAAAAGATCTGTGAAATAAAGATAACATTATATACTATAGATTACAATGGCTTCATTGGTTCAAATGTTTTACCAATGGAATCATATTGGCCAGCGCTTCCTCAACCTATCTTTAATCCACAAACACCATCGTTGTTTATATAAGAATGTTAAGAAGGGCTTCAAAGTATTGTTTGTGAAACATAACACTAGACAATACCAGGGCTGCGAAGAAGAGACAAAAAAACTCGGAATCTACTTCTAAAATATAAATTATGTATATTCTAGATTGGGTGAAAACAGTCAACATACAACATGTCTTTGCCAATACGATTAACATCGCTGGGACAAAATAACTAAAAAGGCATAAAACATAAAATAAATCATTTAAAAGGGCGATAAATATTATAAGTTAAATTTTTAATAGTTCTCTCTATTCACAAGTCTAAAAATACTTACCTAATTCATTATCTGAAGTCAAATCCACTGAAGAAATTGGGTTTTCATTTGGGATAACAGCATCTAGAACTCTGAAAACACAACCGTAGAAATAATTTTCATAATGTTAATAATAATAATATAAAATATAACACGTTTAACACCCCGGTATAAGGATTTGATTAGGAATCGGATTAAGGCATAACTAGGAAATTAAATTCTAAAACCATACCAAAAAAAAAAAAAAAACAACAGGATCAACAGGAAACATGTCCTAACTTTGCATATTCCATATTTTACATTTGTTTTTCCACCTTGGTAAATAAAAAAAAAAAACAGTAACCATGCATTATCATTTGCAGAAACTTGTACTGTTTAAGTCTTTTGCAGAGGTTACGTTACCTATGAATGTTTTTAACTCTTCTACTCCATTCAGTTAAACTAAAAACGATATACTTTCAAATATATGGTTTGTGTATCAATTATATCAGCTATTTTAAGAAACAAAAGACTTCTTCAAATTATCATCAATAACACAATTAGGTTGCATTAATTTGCCCAATGGGATCATTTTTATTGTCTAAAAAATTGAAAGGCTAAATGGTCATTGACAGCATGAAATATAATTAGATCACATAATTTACAGTTTGAAGGTAGATTGTTATTTAGTAGAATAGACAGGATAATGTAATTGTATTAAAAGTACAATATTTACTGAAAATATAACACATGTTCCATAGTTGGTTTACTTCTTTAGGCACATTTTAATGTCAATCAGTAGTTTTTAATGTATTAAAACTGCATAAAGAAAGTCATTTTATGGTTAAAAACATCCCACTTGTCAAGGTTTGTGACCACTACTCATTTTACGTCATTACATATTGCAACAATTGAAATGCAGCTTTCATTCACATGAAAGGTCACCTTATGCTGGTTGATCCCGTTTCTGATATCACCAATTAAATGTAGGTGAAAAACATATCTATAAAGGGGTTTAAAATTGCACTTTTACTTTTACCTTACTTTTACCTTACTTTTACCTTACTACCATTGCCAGGGTCACCTAGGGGAGGATGAAGTTGCTGTTCTTCCAAATAGAGGGCAGGGATTGTGACATCACACCCAGTAATGCAGAAGACAGGGGTACTAAAGTATAATTACCTTTCCCCTTATCAGATACATTTTTCATCTACTTATAGTAGGTACAATGTTCTCAACAGCCCCATTTAGCTAGGTGCACCATCTGGCACTTTTCAGTAACCTCCTAGGTTTTTTTGGGAGGTTACTGAAAAGTTGGGTCACAATACAAGGGTCACCACCTTTTCCCACCCAGCTTTAAAATATTTCTAGAGAGAATACAGAGGTGAATTGGGTGATAGGGGTCTAGGCCAGCATTAGTAGATTTTCTATTTGTGTGAAAATCTGCTTTGATAGAAGAACTGAAGTCCAGATTAAAAGGGAGATAACATTCCAGGTGGAAATAAAAAAGTATTTTAATTACTTACTTTTGTAGTTCTTTGACATCAATATCGTTTTCAGAAGGAACATTAATGCCTCGGCCATAGCATGTCCCTCCATGAAGGTGAAATTCCAGATAACAATTTCGGGCTTGATTTTCATTTATGGTGTTATGTAATTTTGCATGTAAATTTTGAATTACAATGTAACTTCCAACCTGTATATGAGTAGAAAATGTAATGCATTGTATAACACAAATACTTTATAAATACCAGTAAAAAATACATTCTGGTACAAGGATACAAGTAATCTATTACTTCAGAAGTTGGATTGTCACTTTATTTGGATACATGAGAGGCTATGCTAGTTTCTGCTTACATGTGCAAGCAGAAAATCCCAGTACCAGATAAACCAAACCAGCAAATTCATAAAAAAAACAAACAATCTGTATTTTATATTGTTAGCTGTCCCTTAATGGGATGCAAAACCTCTATACTTCGATTGCATAGGTACCATTTTCACAGATTTTTATATTGCCATGGCAAACACTACCCCTTTAATTCCCCATGACTGGACTGATAACCAAAAGCACAAATCACTGAAAATCATGCAAGAACTTACTGGATGCCTACTGATGATAAACACATTGATTAGCGCTGAAAAGCATTTCAAGGGCCAAACTAAGACAAAGCAACACATTCATTTTAATACAAACAGAAAATACAATTCTTTCACTCCTCTGCCAATTTATTAGGCATCTGGGAGTGAAAGAGTGTTTGTAGTTATATGTATATTAATCTAGGGTGTACATTGACAATAGAACAAAGCATAACTTGGATAGTTGAAGACACATTATTTAATACCCAAAAGGTGATTTACTGTTAGGTCCATAAATCTTTGGACAGAGACAACTTTTTTCTAGTTTTGGTTCTGTACATTACCATAATTAATTTTTAAATGAAACAACTCAGATGCAGTTGATTTGCAGACTTTCTGCTTTAATTCAGTCGGTTGAACGAAAAGATTGCACAAAAATGTGAGGAACTAAAGCTTTTTTTTTCCACAATCACTTCATTTCAGGAGCTCACCAAGTAATTGGACAATTGACTCAAAGGCTATTTCATGGGCTGGTGTGGGCAATTCCTTCGCTATGTCATTATCAATTAAGCAGATAAAAGGCCTGGAGTTAATTTGAGGGGGGGGGGGGGGGTGCTTGTATGTGGAAGATTTTGCTGTGAACAGACAACATGCAGTCAAAGAAGCTCTCAATGCAGGTGAAATAAGCCATTCTTAAGCTGCAAAAACAGAAAAAAACCCATCCGAGGATTTGCTACAATATTAGGATTGGTAAAATCTACAAATTGGTACAACATGAGAAAGAAACAAAGCACTGGTGAACTCAGCAACGCCAAAAGACCTGGACGTCCATGGAAGACAACAGTGTTGGATGATCACAGAATCATTTCCATGGTGAAGAGAAACCCCTTCACAACAGCCAACCAAGTGAACAACACTCTCCAGGAAGTAGGCGTATCGATATCCAAGTCTACCATAAAGAGAAGACTGCATGAAAGTAAATACAGAAGGTGCACTGCAAGGTGCAAGCCACTCATAATCCTCAAGAATAGAAAGGCTAGATTGGACTTTGCTCAAAAACATCTAAAAAAGCCAGCACAAGTCTGGAAAAACATTCTTTGGACAGATGAAACCAAGATCAACCTTTACCAGAATGATGGCAAGAAAAAAGTATGGAGAAGGTGTGGAACAGCTCATGATCCAAAGCATACCACATCATCTGTAAAACATGGCGGAGGCAGTGTGATGGCATGGGCGTGCATGGCTGCCAGTGGCACTGGGACACTAGTGTTTATCCATGATGTGACACAGGACAGAAGCAGCCGAATGAATTCTGAGGTGTTCAGAGACATACTGTCTGCACAAATCCAGCTAAATGCAGTCACATTGATTGGGAGGCGTTTCATAATACAGATGGACAATGACCCAAAACATACAGCCAAAGCAATCCAGGAGTTTATTAAAGCAAAGAAGTGGAATATTCTTGAATGGCCAAGTCAGTCACCTGATCTGATCCCAATTGAGCATGCATTTCACTTGCTGAAGACTTAAACTTCGGACAGAAAGGCCCACAAACAAACAGCAACTGAAAGCCGCTGCAGTGAAAGGCCTGGCAGAGCATTACAAAGGAGGAAACCCAGCATCTGGTGATGTCCATGAGTTCAAGACTACAGGCTGCAAGACTACAGGTTGCCAGCAAAAGGTTTTCAACCAAGTATTAGAATTGAACATTTTATTTTCATTCCCTGAAATGAAGTGATTTTGTTAAAAAAAGGTTTTAGTTCCTCACATTTTTAATGCAATCTTTTCGTTCAACTCGCTGAATTAAAGCTGAAAGTCTGCAGTTCAACTACATCTGAGTTGTTTCATTTCAAATTAAATGTGGTAATGTACAGAATCCAAATTAGAAAAAAGATGTCTCTGTCCAAATATTTATGCATCTAACTCTATAACGGCCTGTGTGGACAAGCTTTGGGCTTGTTTTGATGGTATGAAATTTAAGATATTGTGAGATCATGCAGAAATCATTGCCCAGTCCATTTAAACTGCAAATGACCTCCATTTGATCCGTATCTCACTTGGTTTAGGTCAGTTTAGCATTCTTAAAGCCTTGTATGGGAATGCAAAACCTGTTAAAAGCAAATAACAGCCTATTGACACAGGCCCTAATATAAAATTAGGATTTGATATACACCATACAGCACACAGTGTTGTAGTACTACCACATAAGCCACAAAAAAGCCATATGCTCGCTTAAAATTAATTTCAACATTCCTTATTTTATAACTGTACAAAGATTATTATTAACTAAGCAATGTCCTTAACCCTTATACTACCTGAACTGAAAAACTGACATGAGACTGAACCGATTCTTACCAATTATTTTTTTTATATCTCATTGTGGTAAAATAAACTAACAATCAGGCAGATCAATAAATCTGCACCAAGCAACTAAGAGGATAATGAGAGACACACACATCACAGAAATACAAAACACATACCCACAGAAAGGTCACAAAATGCAAATAAGCAATTCAATCTGTGATATGTAAAAATATAAATATGAGTCTAATATTACAAAGCTAGTGAAGACCCATGTCACTGTACCTTATCCTATGATAACACTTTATCCACGTATTATAATGATAAAAATGGCTTTAGCTGTTTACCTCTCCCAGACTTATACCCTTGTGATTAATAAACTAGCATTTTTTTCTAAATATGAGAAAGGAAAAATCCAGCAGATCTGTAAATTCATGTTCAGAAAAATTCAGGCCACAAAGGGGCAGCATTATCTCACTAGACTGGAGAATGAACACTACATTTCCATGTGAACATTTCTGTAAGAAATATATACTTGACTGCTCCTCATTGCCCTATCTTTTTATATAGGAAGGAAGAAAATAGGGCACACTCTAAAGATCTTGCACTGAGACTCTGGGGAAAAAAAACCTTTTCCAAAGTTGTCAATTGGGTGTGAAATGGACAGAATCTCTGCTCAGTTTTATAACAATGTCAACGTAAATGCATACAAAAGAAGGGGTTCCCCTTAAGGCCAGAGACAGCAATGAAAACCAATAATGTTTAAAAAGTAACAATGCCACAAAATAAAAGTAGGAACTTCTTTATCTAATGATTCACAGCCTTTAAATAAAAGCATACATGACCATCTCCATTTTCCGATGCAGTAATGCAGTGCTAACACAAGTAAAGTTACCCTACTACCCACACGATACCACACTGTTAGCTTTGCCAATCAGAATTTACTTATAGAGGGAACCCTGACTTCTACCCTTGTAGAAGCAATAACACTTATCTGATTGTGTCATGACCACTTTTAAGGCACAGGATATGGAAAAACGGAAGTAAACATTTACAACTGCAAGGAGTCCTTTGCTTAGGCTATGTACACACGTGCTATAACTATCGTTTCCATCGACTAATGACTGCACGATGCATGAATGAGTGCTGTACATACAGCATCGTTCTGCTCTATAGAGAGGGAAGGGGGAGAACGACGGAGCGGCACCCCGTGCATATGGTAAAGGCTGCAGCAATGTTGTTATTTTTCATATGCAAATCAAACGAAATTTGCCAAAGGTCTACCAAAATCAATGAATTACTGAAATACCGAATTAAGGAAAATGTTATGTGTCAGCAGTATAATACACCAGCCTATGGTGTTTTAGCTTATCAAACTTCACTTCTGACTTTTTTCAACTTTCCTATTTTTTCATATTCTCTAACAAAGTGGTGACAGGTCAGCTTCATGGAGAAATCTGAGGTTTTGGGGGAAAAAAACTATTATAGATGGGGAACATGTCATTTATCTAGCTATTCTGTTGGCAGGGAACATTTGATCTTAAGACATGACAAAATCTTTGGCAGTACAAGTTTACCATCACTGTTTTTCCTTGGTTTGGTTAGAGCAGGAACTTGTTAGAAAATTGCTTTCCGGGATTCTGTCAGAAAGTTTTTTTCTCTCTTTCCTGCTGGCAAAAAAAATTATATTCTCTGGTAGACTTGGGCTAGGCTGGAACTCCATTCAGATATATGTATTTATGTCCACCTGACCTCAAAGGTAGAAATAAAAGTAACTCTTCAACATAAATTCCCCTGTCATGTGTGAACCACATGATACTGGTTAATTTGTTAGCAGGAAAAAAAGAACATTTTTCCTATGTTAACCACTCAACCTATAACTATGCAGTGATGTAGGTGATAAATAGGACATGGTCCATTTGATTATCTTCAGCATGAAAACGTTGGATGTAAATAGGAAGCAATCTCACCTATTGTTAAAATCAGACAAATCATATTTAGCCTAGATGACTACAGTGTAAAAAGACATGTCATAAACTCGTAAAATACTTATTAGAGATTTTAGAGAAAGGGAAATACAATATTTAGATTTTACCTTAAGAGACTTAGCACTTTTCACATGGTTATCATAAACTAAAACATCTACAGTAAGATGTTGATGGTGACCTATGAAATCACTGTCTCCTTCAAGAGCTTCTTCTTCTACACAAACTTTCCATGTTGGCTCAGGACATTTACTACCATCCCATACCTGTAAAAAAAACAAAAAAAAACAAAAAACAAAAAAAAAACAGACAGTTGAGAGAACATATCACCAAAGGAGACCTACAATGTAGCACAAAACTTTTCAGGTTCCAACTATTTCCCAACTAGGCAGACCTAAACTCAGAATTTTTACTTTACATAAAAGAGTAGACAACCAAGTAAGAATTTTTTTTTACGTGCAACACACTTTTTTTCCGATTGGGTGATGCAGGAAGGAGAACCTGGAAGAAGAGAGAAAAGATGTCTGCGCTGGATTGAACACAGATACCGGGGCGACGTGGGACCTGATCTGGATAGACTGAAAAATGAAAATTTTGCCCAAAGCTATACCTCAATTCACAATGGGTATATATCGAAAACAGACACATTGCAAATTCAGCGCATTCATTTACAGAAATTACTTTGACATTCTTCAACGTTTTCAAACTTAAAATGAAAAAAAGATGAAATAGCTAGGTGCTAAAACACCTCCGTTTTTCTTTGCACTAAAAGTCAAAACTACATTTCTAGTTGTGTGTGATTGTAAGAGAAACCATTGGAAGAAATTGCTCAATTTGTATCTCATACATCATACTATTTTTGGATTAGTTTACCTAAAAGAGAATATCATTTAAATTGCTTTTGAAAGCACAATGTTTGTATCAAAGCAATGCTGCAAAATAGTTATTTTTCCTCATGGAAATCCATTTTGCATTGTTTGTACTAAATGTAAAGTTGGAAAGAAAGCTTATCCAAAATAATTTGTTTTCTGTAATAGTCACATTTCAACCAAAACCTGTAATGGCAGGAGAAAACAGACTGTCTTGCAGGACATTTTGTTTCACCGCTTTCATCTGTATCGCAGCACATATGGTATCAAAGATCACCCACTGTGCTAAGATCTCACATCACAAGCTATAAAAGATACAGTAATAGTATGCATGACATATTGCAGCATACGTGAGACTCTGTTGTAGCATACTAGGCAAGAAAATCCTCTGAAATTAATGTTACTGAGGTAGATTGTATTTACAAGCTTACATTTTTACAATTAATATTTAATCATTATTGGTGGAAATTTAATGTTTAGTGGACCTATTTGCTGCACTATAAAATTGGGCCACCGGGTCTTAAATTACAGTCAATCAAGTTGGAAATGCATTATGGTTACCAATCATATAATGTCTATATCATGTCTAATCCTTTGGGGAAGGGTTATAACCCTATTATTTGTGCTGGGGACAGTGAAATAATAAGGAATACAAAATGATATGCTTGTCACCTAAACAGTGGAAGGTTTCTTTTCTCATGGGTGATTTGGAGAACTCTGGTTGCAAAATTCAAGCAAACGGGTAGAAGAGAGGCAACATGTAAAATTCTTAGCTAACAGTTGCATGTACCAGCCCAAAAGCTGTATACCTGGTGTACTTGTCCTTTTTAACATGTTAAATATCTGTAATTTAAGGCTTGTAACATAAGTTGAGCTTTTGGGGTGTACACCATAATTTTCTGAATCTAAAAAATGTGTAAAAGTTTTCTCAACCAAGGTTTCTCCAGAGGTTGCTAGGGGTTCCTTAAAACCTATGAGTAATTTGTGCCTCGTAGGTCAGTTTAAGTGACACCAATTATGTTTTGGCTATCTGTAATAATAACATTCTTCCAAATGACCACTACGATACTTTAGTATGAGCTGTGGGTATAGTATTTATTGTTAGGGGTTCCCTAGGACCTGAGTGTTATGGGAAAGGTTACCCCATGATATAAAGGTTGAGAAACCTTTAGCTGGGATTGGTGTAGAACAGGGGTGCCCAAAACGTCGATTGCGATCTACCAGTCGATCGCAAAGGCAACCCGAGTTAATTGCAGAGCCCTGCCTTACCCCTCCCTGCTGTTTACTAGCAGCCTGGCTGCTACGTCTATGGGGATCCTGGGGGTGTCTTTCTGTGTGTGAATATGTGTAACAGTGGGGAGGGAGGCAGAAAGGGCAGTCTGAGGTGAGCAGAGCTGGGCGATACTTTTGTACAGATTAGCAGTTTTTTTTCTTGTGCAGTGCGTAATTCTCCTATGACAGGTGAACTGTAGCTTTCCTGTCACTAATGTCTTGTAGTGCAATGTCTGTGCAATGTTCTGTCATTCAATGTCTCATTAGCTTCAGTCACTTCTGTGTAATACTTGGTATATATATAAGGAAATATATGTTTAGCATTTTTATTGTTGATAGATCATTTTGACTTGGTCATTTTAAAAGTAGCTTGTGCACCCTTGGTGTAGAAGAATGGTCAACTTTATAACATGAAAATTCACTAAAAAGAACTATGTAAGAAGATATGTACACGTTTGTATATATACATTTGTTTTTTATTTTTTATACTGCTGGTAAATAATTTAGCTATTCTGTGATGCTGAATAGTTTAGTTTAAAAAAAACAAAATGTGTTTGGTCAGAGATGACTCAAGTTTTCATGTCAGGAAATACAGCTAGTCAGCACAAAAGACCTTATTTAAACAATTTTAACATTTGGGTTAACAGGTTTCAAATTGTTTAATTCAACATACAAATAGGCCTTTTATAGAACAGTTAGTCCCTGATAAAACCAGGAACACGTCAAAGGACAAACATTCAATACATGGGCACATCGCAGGAAACTGGGTAATCTTGTCAAAAGGCCTGTTAGATCACCAAGTAATAAAAAAACCTTCCATTTTATTTATTTCCACTGAGTTTAGATTGGTACTTCACAAGATGTTTTTTTTCTCTTCATTAGAATCAATATTTTACAAGATACGGCTATGTAAAGTCATCCTCCTATACATGGATGACCTCTGCTGTAAAAGTGACTCCACAAGCAATCAAGAACAACATTAAAAAAACAAAAGAATTCAATAAAACAAACACAAAGTGAAGACTGAAATGCAATATACCAATAGATTTGTTTTTTTTTCAGTGAAACTAATAGATCCTCTGTTGTATACATGTTGTACAGAAAAACATAACATGTGTGCGTCAGTTTACCTTTAGAAGATATGATGCTGTATCCAGCTCTGCTTTCCCAACTAGCTGACAGAGCAAATTAAAATACTGCTCTGGTTTTATCTCCGACAGTTTTAGTCTGGATTTAGAAAAGTGTGCTTGCCCCATTTGCCAGACCCGTAAGGATTCTACAATTTTGTGGTCTTCTTCATTGAAGCTGTATGTTTTGCTGGATGTTCTCGGCAAAATTGGAGCCCCTGCAGTGCCTTCAAAAACCAAAGCTGAAAATCCATTACTGCTGATACCTCTAAATTCTCCATTAAATTGTGTGATCTATGGAACGCAAAATCAAATTTACCAAATGTAATGCACAGACACCAATATGGCACAATAAATAAAAGACCAATAGGGTTTTAGGTAGCATCAACAAAAGTCCTAAATGATTGTATTTATACTAGGAGCAACTATTCTGCAGGATTATTCATGTGTTGCAGTCAGGGAACTCGAAGAAGAACTTCCAAGCTACCAAGTAAAATATAAATAATGTAAAGGTAAAACACAACACACAAGTAACTAGCTTACTCTGGACTGCAAAACAACAGTTCACAATTTTTACCTACACTACTAAAAAGAAAAATAACGAAAGAGTAAAAAATAGTATGTATTTAAATGAAGCCCTGCACAAGTACAGATTCTTTAGTGCAATGGGGTTGCGTATTCTTCAAGATGAATTAGGACCACCCTCCAACACTTCTGGTGTTTATGCATTGCTGAATTTTTCATGAAATTATGTGTACAATACAGAGTTCAGGCATTTCAATACATAAGTCAGACTATGTCATTACTGCAAAGCTTATAGGAAACTATAACAGTTCATTTGCACTTCTATTTGAACTTTTTTCAGTGTTAACAGCTTTATACCTATATTTTTCTTAATAATTTGTATACCATCTTTATAAATAATGTATCACCACTATAACATATATACAATTTGTTGTAAGGAACATATAATACTAAAGCATAGTTCTCCCCAGAAGGTTTTAGCCGGTTGCTCCGCCCAGCTGCTGTGAATACCCCACCCACTTCTCCTCGGCAGCTCTCATCCTCTGCACGGATCTCAGTGAGGCTGCTCTGTGCTCAGGTGTCATCCGTTCAGAGGATTGCTGCTGGGATGAGAGGTGAGCACACACAGTTCATCCTTCATATGAAGGAGACACAGGCAGCCCCACCCCCATCTCATAGCAGGAGCTGGGATTTCGATTAAAAAAACAAAGAAAACAGATCTGCTTATAAAATGTATCCACTGCTAGAGCTGTGTGTGAAGTCTGCATGTGGTTCTGCATCCTCACAGCTCTGTGTGTACAAACCTCCATATCTCCTAAACTGTATGTCACAATGACCTGTAATTTTCAGGGTGTACAGAGGACACTCATAGATACTAGTTACTACAATTTCAGCCAGCAGCTTTAAGGAATTTCAAGATATGGGGATCACAAATGTAAAAAGTTCTGAAAATTGAACTTTGGGGGTGCTGTTTTAAAGGAAAGTGCAACTTGGAGTCCTAAATTGAAAATGCAAATTGGGGACCCCAGGGCCACTAACCTAGCAAGGAGCATTGGGATGGGGCCCCTAAATAAACCTACCTGTCACAAATCTATACTTATGAGGCTACTATCTGCTTCTTTCTTTGAACTCCAATTTCTCAGAGGTGGGAGGTACAAAATTGAAAATTTAGGTGCAAGTGACAGGCACATAATCCCCTTACAATCTCATTACTACAGCATCATTAGAACAAAAAAACACTCTGCACATCAAAATGGTCTTCCCTGCCCTGTTACACATTCCTGTCCTATTAACTAACATTCTGAACTTCAATTTCAACTTCCAACCTGGAATGGGGAGGTGTAAGAAACCAAAAATATAGGTACAAATGGGGAACATCTGTGACTAACATCCTCTAAAACTTCATCACTATGGAATCATTAGAACAAAAACTCCACCCACTAACATTTAACGGGGTTGAGGTACAGGAAGAGTACAGTGATGTGTAACAAGGAAGTGCATTTTGATGGACAGTTTTTTTTTAATGTTGTAATGATGCCATGGTTATTAAAGGAGATCGCCACACGTGTCTTCCACTTCCACCTATATTTTTGTTTTCCTGCACCTCTTGATTCTAGAGAAATTGGGGTTTGAGGTAGAGATGCAGACAGATATGTGTAACAGAGCAGGCAGCACATTTTGCTAGGTAGCGATTGATGTTCTCATAATGCCATAGTAATTACATTTTAGAAGGGTTTAGCCACAAGTGTCCCCCACGTGCACCTACAGTTTCAGTTTCATATGCCTCCACGTGTACCTTAAAAATTTCAAGTTATTACTTTTATAATTTTATTATTATCGAGTTGTTAGGCTGCAGAATATGACAAGAAGCTTTTACACTCACATTGCTATCACACTGCACTGCCGATGACATTACACCCTGCGGATAAACTTCACAAACTGTTTTTATATTGAATATGGCCAGTGATGAGAGGAGGTCACTGTCTGTCTTGTCCCTATCTGATATCACATGCATGATGCTACTAAAGCATCACCACATTTTTAACATTTAGTTTAAAGAGTGACTTTGGTATTTGTTATGTAATGGAAAAATGTGCGTTTTTTTTGTTTTTACACTTTTGTGGAGAGGACCTCTTCTCCCCTTCAGTCTTCACTTCCATTTCGGTAAAGACCGAAGGGCAAATCCGCAGCCTTCTGGGATATTTGTGTCACGTATCCCAAGAGGCTATGCACTGCTCCTTGTGTGCTTGCACCTTCAGAGGATTTCTTATAATGTAAAAAAAAGTGTTCAATCTCATGCATGTGCAGTGCAAGGCGGCACTGGACGTACAAGTGAGCATCAGAGAAAAGGTGGAAGATGGGCCAGCATGGGCCTGCTGGGCTAATTTTGTAAAAGTATCAGGTGAAAAAAAAATGTTTACACAAAAGTTCACTTTAACTAAATATAGCCTCAGGAGCAAATCTGAAGTTAGGCTGACTTCACACCGGCAGTAAGGTTACATTTGTACATTCCTCATGCCAGGAACCACTGCTTCTTAAAAAACTTCTAGCTCTGAAAAAGCCCAGCACTTACCGTATGTTACCAATCCTAGGTGCCTAGAAATTCCAGAAATCACTTAGAAGGGGTAAATGTTTTTTGCTGCTAATATGAACTAAGCCTAACTTGTTACACCACGTTCATTATACTATTACACTACTACAAAGGAATACACGCCTAAAACTTAGAACACTAGGAAGTTGGGTCACAATACACGGCATGGGATGGAAAAATACATAGAATGGAAAAATTGGATATACTAACGGGGCAGGCATTACAAAGTTGTAACAAATTATTGTGAGAAGGTAGAACACTGAAACCATAGGATGTTCCTGGATACCCATGGCATAAACAACTGGAAGCACTAAATTTGCCATGTTTTGCCACACCCCGTTTTTGACCACCCAGCTACAGCTTCCCTCAACCCGGCTGAAAAAAAATTATGGGGAGAACACTGCTAAAGATGGGATTCACAGATCAGTATGGGTTATGGAAAGACACAACACAATAGATGCATGATACATGGCTGACTGAAACTGTTCATGGATTAAAAAAAATATTCATCAGTACATCACTGACACTCAAAACAAGCCTTTATTTAGTCACATAAAATCTTACTTTTACGATGTTTTGGGGCTCCAACTTTTTTATCCAATGCTCATTTTGAGAGTTTATTATATAATGGAGCAGTTTTTATCCACATTTTAACCTCCCTAGCAGTCTAATTCCGTCCAAATTTCCATGCAAAATAACAGTACAAATTGTTGCATGGAAATTTATTTTTCATTGTAGGCTGTAATTCTTAGGCATAACTCAAGGATATTTATTAAATGTATTAAATTTAATAATAAACTTTAAATAACAAAACACAAAAATCTGTTAAAAATAAAAAAAAATGTAAACATGCAATGTAACTGGTGTATTATTACATCACTGCCTGTAATGAATGGAACTTCCGAGTATACTACACTGCCTATTGTGAATTTCCTGAGGCTTTGTAATAAGCCAATAACAAAAATGTATTCACTTGTGTGAACCAATTTCACTTGAGTTATGTAAGCAGTTGTTTCAGAACAGGTCCTAAGTGTGCTGCCTAGACCAAAGACATAGCACATATAATATTACCATGTCATATTTCATATATAAAAGTGGTATAGCAGGTGTGAACAGTGCTGGACTACATCTAGAAACCCCATCTACTTTCATGGAGTTACCATCAACCTAAACATGAGTAAACTACTCACAGGAGACAACAAGGGTTCTTCTTTGGATGTTTTTAAAGAGCATCCAATCTATCAGTAAAACATCCATTTTAAGACAAACAAAACCATACCTTTATTCTGTGAAATCTTACAATATCACCAACCGAACAGACTTTGGGTAGCGTGTCTTGATTTCCACTGAAAAATGTGCAGAGCAGCTTTGCATTAGACTGATCAATGATGGTAACAGTAGAACAATAATCTGCAACCAAAAAAGGAAAACATTTCTCAATAAAATCATCGTAAAATACACATGATACAAGCAGAGGGAATCTCAAACCACCGCACAGAATACACTCATTTTGCACAAAGTGGCCTTTTTCTGCAAGTTACAGTTGGGCACAGGAGATTTTCCTGGTGCTGTCACCATTATAAATGAAACTGAAATTTATTACCTAGAATATTATATCTATTTAGGACGCTCCCTATATCGATCCCTAAAATGATTCTTTGAAATATACAGAACAAGCTACTCAAATTTGTATGGGGCAACAAGCAACACCGTATAAATGCGTCAATGTTGTACACCCCAAAGAAATTGGGAGGTTTGGTAGTTCCCAATATAGTATTATACCATAGAGTGGTTCAAATAGCAGCTCTAGGACAGAGCACTCTACCACATCCTAGACCACAATGGACCGACCTGGAAGCCTTAGCTTGCCCTTCCATACCGATAGAGGTACTTATGTGAATACCTTCAAATAAGAGACCCTGAATTTCTTCCTGGATGCGATCAGGGTCGATTTTGGTGGTGGTGCAAGAAGAGTTTTTTCCGCATTGGAGATTTGTTAGATGGGAAAGCCATCCTTAGTTGTTCACACCTAGAAGAGAAATTCGCCCTCCGGCCAGCCGAAGTTTTCAGGTACTATCAAATCATATCCTTTATCCAATATAAGCTTAAAGGGCTGTCTTCTCCTTACCAGAGTGTTTGAAAAATCTTGTAGCATGATCAATGAAGCTAAACAAAGGATATCAGCAGTCTATGGCACACTATTTCCCCAAGACAAAAATTTTTTTAGATGAAACAACGGAAGCGGATCTAGGGGTAGATTGGAGTGCTCAGGTTTAGCAAGAGTTGTCGATTTGCTCTGTTTCCCCTAATACATCACTTACTAACTATGGCTAACTATAAAGTGTTGATGCAGTGGTATTTGGTTCCGGTCAGAATTCAAACTAAATGCAAATATTTCCCCCTTATGCTATAGAAGCTGCAGTCAGATGGGAACCCTGTACCATGCTGGAGCTGCCCTCGAGTCCAGAGATTCTGGATTTGAATTTATAATCTCTTATATACAGTTACACAAGTTGATCTCCCAAAATGAGTGGAAAGTGCCATATTTTCACAGCTAGAGGAATCAGTTTCGAGACAGTGGATTAGACTGGTTAAAAACATTCTGCTAGTTGCCCGCATCACCATTGCTTGTTACTGGAAAGCTTCCAATATTCCTCCTGATTTTACTAAACATAAATTTATTGGATAATGATTATTGATAAGTTAACATGTACCCTTAACAACCTGAATATAGTTTATAAAACATGTGACCCGTGGATTGAATTTTGCAATGTGTAATCTCTAGGAGTGGAACCCCCTCCATACTCTTCCTCACCCAGTTGGTTTCCCCAAATACCTTCCCCCTTCCTTTTTTTCTCTCCCGTGGTTAAAATGCCTAAATGTTTTTTCTTTATTTCCCTTATGTTTATTATCCCACCTCTGGTTACTCGAGATAATTCTGATATAGAGTAAGGGGACCTGAAACATTTGAAGAATGGTTATCTTATAATAATTCTTGATTAAACCTTTTGTATAAATAACAATGAATAGTTATTAGTTTTCAAGCTTTTTTTTAATATGGAAATCTAAACTAGTTTGGACAGTTAAGAAATGAATATTTTTAATGACCCCCTTATACTATGTTTCCTTTCCCGTCTTGTTTTTGTTTATTTTACCAATGTTTGTAATTAATATTTAGAAAATTAATATAATTTTTTGAAAACAAAAAATGTGTTTTTTTATTTTTATTTTCTCTGTAAAATACTTAAGCCCAGGTTATAAAAGGACTGAGGCTTTAATATTGTAAAAACAAAAAAAAAAAAACACATTTTGAACTAAAATTCCACTTTCAAAATCTGTGATTAGGCAGGGCTTTATTGCAGAAAGGGTCAGGAAATGTCCCTTCTGCAATAGGCACTCTTTTCTGCCTGACTGCACACTGAAACTGTCAAAATCTCTGAGCTATGCAGTGTTGATTGCCAGAATATCCAGCAATCCCGGCATGCCCTGCAGTTGCCAGAACTCCAGCGTGCCTGAATGGGAGATACGTCATACCAGCTCAGATGACCAATCAGGATGACCAAAGATCGCAAAAAGGAAGAGAAGAAGATGATGGGGGTGCCCTGCGACAGAATGGGGACAGGTGAGCATAACGATTTAGCTGTACTTAAAAGTGGTCCACCTATGTTTTAGCATGACTGCTACCCAAGATTGACAAGTTAAAAAGAAATCCTTTTTAAAAAATGTCTGACCACTGGGTGACAGCCATGAGAAATATTTAAAAAAAAACACCCAATATATATATATTTTTATAAAGTTTAGGTAGTAAGGAGTTAAACCATCACAGAAACAAGTGTCCATGAGAATGTTTAAGAGAAGTGTTTTCTTATTTAGGGGAAATCTCTTCTTACTTCCTTTTGTGTCCTGGAATTTTGAAAAATGTGTTGTCTTTAAATAGATGTTGAGTGTCCAAGAACATAGTGGGAGGTGTGCAGTTTGTGTAACCCCGGTCTTAATTACTTAATCTAATCAGTTGGTGACAGGAAGCGTACAACAGATATGTTTTACATTTACATGGTTGTCAAATTATCAGGGTGGAAATGTTAAAATGGCTTTGTATGTATGTGAAAGAAGTAGTAGAACCCCCCCCCCCATTGATTTAAAGATGGTTGTTCCTGTTTTGCAGAGATGGCCACTTTCACACTTCCTGCAAGTCAATTAAAACTGAAAACTTTCTATAAGGTGTAGACTGTCCCTAAAGTGTTAGTTCTATTTGTTGGGAAATGCATTGGTTGAAAGGTTACTTTGGATCCCCGATATACAGGTCCTTACCTCACCTCATTAAAATGCATATACAATGTTACTTTGTTGTTAGTGTGTTGGGTTTTTTGGATGCACAAGTTTTTGTCAAGTTTTAATGACTCAAGACACAGGGATGTGGTGTTAGTTAAAAACCCTTCAGAAATTTTCTGATACCCCTACCACATACAAGCCAACTTTATTACATGCAGAGTTGATAATTCTGTGTATCTTAGAAAGTCCATATGAACATCGAGTACATTTCCTAGGATTAAGATAGAAGTACAAGGTACAAATAAAACGCCTTTACCTTTTCCTGTTCAGAAAATCTATCACCTTTTCTTTGTAGCAGCTAGTAGGGTGCATTATCAAGAACTCAAAGTACTATCATTGAAAAACTGCACATTTTTCCTTAATATCTGGCAAAAACATTACATTTATCCGTATGTTCTGGCATGATGGTAAAGTACTCTAGCCGCATATTAAAACTCTTGGGCAGGACCTTCTTCTCTCGTTAAGTAAGCTCCCTGTCCTAAATGTTCTTTATTCCATTTGTTCTTATTTCTTTAGGTATAAGGGCTAGTCACAGTTAAATAGACTTCTTCTGTACAGTAGTTCAGTTCTAATTAGTGTTGGGAAGATTCCCCAACCTAAAAAGCCAGTTAGGTAACTGCCATGGAATGTGTCAACACAAGATTAGTGATGTGCAAGTTTGTGGTTGTCCAAGAACAGATTTAAAGGTGTGAAAATTTGTGGAACCACCCTGTTCTACTTCCAAAGTGTCTACAATATTTATTTCCTAATTTATTTTTGGAGTTTTAGGGCACCAAGGCTCTACGCAGACCGCACGATTTTCAAACGAAAGACTGAGGGTAGATTTTTCATTGAACAAGGGATATGAAGACTATTGAGACATAGAATAGGAGATGTAAAAAACCCGAAGAAATTGGTTACATATTTCTCTTCTATAATGCATCAAAAAAAATTATTTCAATGTGGTGTGCTGAGTTCAACATTTTTATGCAAGATCTTTGCAAAATCTGCTAGGTTTACACACATGGGTAGATTGCCCTGATCGATTTTTAGCTTAATTAGATTTACCAGTATTCTGTTTTTTCATGTTCCATGCTTCCTGAAGATGCAATACCTGTGAAACGCGCCGGGAAGTGAATAATGAGACTTTTTTTTTTTTATAATTATTGGTGTTATATGATGAATAATGATATTTGGTGCCTTAAAAGTTCAACAAATTAGAAAAAAAATATTGTGAAAACTTTAACATGGATGTGACACCTTAACTCAATAGTTATTTTCAACATTGGCACTAATTCCATAGTGAACTCCCTTGCTGCAAGGTGTGATTTCTTAATTTATATGGCTGGAATTGCCAAGATAGAGGTTTTGGACCCCGTGGGGCAACTGGAAACACTAAAAGGTCATTATGTCACCTCAGATCTGTTGCTCAAAACCAATGCTGTTTAAATCAATCTTTTTATTTGTCAACTTCTTGGCACCAAGGGATCAATATATATCATATATTTACTGTTTTTTTAAATTACCATTTGTCTTGATACATTCTATGTTAATTAGAGATAACTGGATTTAGAGGAGTGAGCTACCCTGTTTGGCTATAAATGTTGAAATATGTTTCAAATACTTAATGAAACTGAATAAAAGACTTGGCTAAACTGATGAAAGTTTAAAACATTAGAATAGAGGTTCAGTTGAATGCAACTAACTACTACTACCTATTTAACCACCTGAGCGGTAGAAAAAAGATGCTGAAAGTGGTAACATTCGGGGTGGCTAAAACAATAGAAAACAATAGTAAATCAAGACATACCTGATCCGCTGGCGTCCTCTGCATCCGATGAGTCACCGGGGAGTTCCCGGTGACGTTGGTGCATGCGGACATTCTGTTCGGGGCATGGCGGGAATTTTAAATCTATTTGTATTCTATTCAATACTAAAAAAAAAACTGTATTGAATGCAATACAGTGGATTTATATTTGTGAAAGCAGTACATTGTCTTTCATGAACATTTATTTTAGAGTATAACATAATAGTATGAGTATAATATTTATTTAAAATATATATATTTTTTTAATTATTTAAACTTTTTTTATGTATTTATTTTTATTATTTTGATATGATTTTGTGTTTCAAACTTTATTATACTCATACTATTATATTATACTGTAAAATAAATTTTCATAAAAAACAATGTACCACTTTGAGACATATAAATCCGGACAGAAATGAACGGCCCAGGAGGTTAAAGCGGAACTAAACCAAAAAAATTATACTCCCCTTTACTTCCACAAAGCCCCAGATTCCTCTGGAACTGTCTTCATTTGGGTCCCACGCTGTCCTGTAATCCATCTTCGTCTAAGCGCCTCCATCTTCCTCCTTTTGGCTATATCACTTGATCTTGAACTGCGCAGGATCAGATGATGAAGCCTGGTAAATATGGAAAAAAGAGTCCTGATCTCACTGAGCATGCATGAGAAGATCCGCATTTTATCCCCATTACAGGAAAAACGCCAGTTCTGTGCATGCCCGCAACATCTTAGGATGCACGGTGTGAGTATCCTAAGAGGCTGTGCGCTCCCATTCTGTTTTTACCGCCACAACTTTACCGGGGTTTAAAAAAAAAAAAAGACTAAAAAATATGTTTATTTTTACTTTATATAAAAGAGTTGTCTACCCTTTTATGTAAAGTAGGCCTTTTGGCGATAGGCCTGCTTTAATGACATATATAAATGAATGCTACACCTACCCTAGCTATGGTACAAAAAGACATTAGGACTGGAGAAGCAGTGTCGATAAGCTGCAAGAAGTCAACATCGTAGTCCAGTTGCACAATATACCATGACTGGGATTCATTTGAAACGTTACAGTTTATAGAAATGCTTTAGGACAGTGGTCGCCAACCAGTGGTCTGGGGCTCTGGCCAGTGCGCCGGGGACACCGGCCAGAGCCATGGATCATGTCCTGCGATGGGAGAGTGGGCAGGTTCTGGCATCATGACGTCACTATGGGGGAAGTTTCTTCCCCTTTGAGTGACAACACGGCTCCCCGCATATGCGTGGTCCAGATTCCGTGTATTTAGTGGTCCGTAGGTCCGAAAGGGTTGGCGACCACTAAATTAGGAAACATATATCAAAGACTGAAAGCTATGTTTAAAGCAGATAACAATAGATAAAACAGACCTAATGTGCAATGTGGAAGTTTGAGGTGTCTAGGCCTGGAGGACAGTGGAGAGACAAGAGGCTGTAGGTGTTCTGGGGGTAATGTTAGCTAAGTTGACCCATTAGGGGTGAATCATCTAACTAGAAGGGATCAGAAGTAAGTAGATCCCTGTGCATGACACATGATATAGCTGTAAATTCAGATTCTGTGGTCGGTGATGATGAGATGAATGTCAGGGTTATTTTTTCCAGAATCAATAGTAATGATATTTAGTGTGCTGCCGGACATGTTTTTCATATATCAAATATAGTTTTCTATTGTCTCTGAACTTCTAATTACTGATTACAAAATACTGCACATTCATCATCTATTTCCCCCACCTGAATACTTTTCAATGCCACCTGGCTGGGGAGAACAATGAAAATGCGAGCTCAGGTTGTGTTCAGGGAAGAAACAATCCACTTCATCCATACAAGTCACAGCATAAGTGTTCATAGTGACAAATGATGCAGCTGTGCTCCAAAGACAATAGCCTGCACTTGACCTGCATTTCATACTGATGTGCTGCATGCAAAGAACCCCACCAGAATGTGTTCAGACCCAGCCTGCCTTGTGTACTATACAGTATATAGTATATAGAAATTGCTCTATTAATGTCTATAGGATTTCAGACCCAGCCTGCCTTGTGTACAATACAGGATATGTATAAATAGTGCTCTATTAATGTTTATAGGAATCAGACCCAGCCTGCCTTATATACTATACAGTATATATATATATATATATATATATTGCTCCCTTAATGTCTATGGGATTTCAGACCCAGCCTGCCTTATATACTATACAGTGTGTATGTGTATATATATATATATATATATATATTGCTCCCTTAATGTCTATGGGATTTCAGACCCAGCCTGCCTTGTGTACTATATATTGCTCCAATAATGTCTATGGGGTTTTGCTGACATGCACCTGACAGGTTTCTCTATAGTACAATCTTGAATGTTGTGTGAATCATTGCAGCACCCCTCATCCAATACCTACCTGTTCCTTTGCTGCGATATGGAAACTTAAAAAACGTGACAACTCCATACAGGTTTACTACAACTCCTTCTGTTATCTGGTCCAGGGGAGTATAAATGTACTTTTGGGCTGAAGCCTAAATAAAATACAAGCACACACGGGTTAGTACATAGCCTGCTGCGGGCAATACATTATTTATTACAATATCACTACACCTCGCTACCTACACTCATCATTCACATCAGCAGGGTTACACTGAGCACAACCTGGCATTGGCGCTTCCCGGTTACACTGCACGCTGGAGGGCTCGGAGGCGGACGTGACGTCAGGGGGGGCGGGGCCGTGCAGTGTTTAGGAAACTGAGGCGCGCGCATTAGGTTTCTGCTATCTGTGAGGAGAATTTGTTTCTGCTTCTCCCCTATTAATGACACCGCTGTATGTATACGGGACAAGCGATGTTGCGTGCTGGATGTGGGAGATTCGTGCAGAGTGGATAGAATTAGTCAGGCTTAGGGGGTGTCCTGGTTGCAGGTTGTTGTACACTGACAAAAATGGTTACTGCCGAATATCATGCACACACAAACATGGAATACAATTCTGCATTCACTAATATATTTAACTAGCTGATAACCCGATAACCCGGCGTTGCCCGGGTATTTATTTATTGCAATCTTATAGTTTACAGGAAAAAGATGTGTAATTGATGTGTAAATCCAAAGTTCTTGTGGTGTTTCCAGTTGTCAGAGTTTGGACAGACTAATACAGACAGTGATACAGGAGGAGAGGACCCTGCCCCGAAGAGCTTACAATCTAGTAGGTGGGGGAATTTACACACAATAGGAGGGTTTGGTTTAAATGTCTTGATGCGTTTACTAGTGATCACATTCACACATCTAAATATATATGTAACACGGTTGAAATGTCTCTATGCATTTCCTAGTGATCACCAAATATAGCTCTGACATATAGCACAGCACTGCACAAAAATCAGCTGTGCACTCACATGAATCTGAATCATATGTCCAGTAAGTTTTGTTGAAATGTCTCGATGCGTTTCCGAGTTATGACATACACAACTACAAACATACATACAAATAAAGCTCTGACATATAGCACAGTGCTGTACAAAGATGACAGGTGCAGTCTCAGTCAAATATATGGCAAATTTGGTTGAAATGTCTTGTTTATGAGTGATGGTGGAACATAGATACATTCAATTTTATATATATATATATATATATATATATATATATATATATATATATTTTGATATAGCTCTGACATATACCATAGTGCTGTACAATGAAACATTGAGCTAGACCCATCAGTCTCTGTACAGAGGAGCTGACACTCTAATGTCCTCCCACAGTCACACACTATTAATATACATTGCTATTATTATTATTATTACACACATACATTCATACATCCGATTTTATATATATAGATACATACATACATCCAAATATAGCTCTGACATATAGCACAGCGCTGTACAAAGATGACAGGTGCACTCACATGAATCTTAGTCATGTGTATAGCAAGTTTGGTTGAAACGTCTCCATGCGTTTTCGAGTGATGGTGGAACATACGTACAAACACACACACACACACACACACACACATACATACATACATACATACATCCAGTTTTATACATATAGATATACAAACTGTAGGTTGTTCTTAAGTTGAATTTGTATTTAAGTTGGATCAGGTACATTATTTTAATAAATGCAATTAGGACAGATGTTCGTCTCAACATATTAGGCAGTGTGGTGTCAGTTACTGTATAAAATCCTCACTGTGAGTTACTAATCAAAAACAAAGCAAACAAAAAACTTTATGGAGTCTAGACATTCATTAACTTCTGGAGCAAGCTGTGCTTTGATATGCAAAAAGAAATAACTGCAGGGTTTGTCTTGGTTATTAAAGAGTTACAAGATGTTGCAAAAGAGCTCAGTCCCAGGTGTGTTTAGCTAAATATCCCTTCTGCAAGTCATGGGAACCACCCCCTCCCTCCTATCAAGCCTCTGTCCTACACTGGAACCAGCAGGGAAGCCCCGTTCGTATCCAGTAGTCACCTGTATGTGGGATGTTCTTAACTCGGGGACTACCTGTATGCACTAGAAACAAATCTGCAGTGCTAGAAATGATTGCTGTCCATAAAGTTCAATCTCTTCTGCAGCTTCTGCAGCTTTATTATAGAGGAAGGCTAAACCAACCATCCCTATCTACAGGAGGAACCTTCCTGATCACCCTAGTCCAGTTTTCCAAACTCCATGATCATTATATTGTGGGAAAGCATTCCATAGCTTATGAAAGAAAAAATAAAGGTCCACATTTTATATCAACCCCCCCCCCAAAAAAAAAAAAAAAAAAAAAACCAAAAAGGTATAAAATATTCCTAAAGTTGTTTCAGATGTATGTTCAGCTGTATCATTCTACTGCAGGTTCATCTGTGGCCCCAGACATTCCTATTCAAGTGAATGGGAGCAGATAGGGACTTTTTTTCTCAAAGCAAGGAGAAGAGTTTCAACCACACTACATTAAAATCTGAATCTGCTGACTTGCGTATAAAGTGCATTTTACATGTTTGTCACACAGGTACAAAATGTCAACTTTTTACCACTTTAACAACAATTTTATATATCAGGTGACATCTTCCACAGAGCTTTCTGAGGTCCACAGTCATGTCACTAATTGTCTCTTAGAGATCTTTAAGGTAATGCCCCAACCATGGACATTAAGGACAACACAGGAGAGGCTTAGGTACAACTTTTTGAATGTGAATGGCCCAGCCAGAGCCTGGATTTGAACCCTATCAAACATCTCTAGAGAGACCTGAAAATAGATGCCCACCCATGGTCCCCATCCAACCTCACTGAGCTTGAAAGGATTGGCAAAGAAAATGGCAGTAAATCCCCCATTCCAGGTGTACAAAGCTTGTTGAATCATACACAAAAAGACCTGAGGCTTGAATTGCTGCCAAAGGTGTTTCAAATAAGTACTAAGTAAAAGGTCTGAAGTAAGTCTTTCAACTGTTTAGTTTGTCTGGACAACCGTCTTTTGGAGAGTCCTAGTTGTGCCAAACTTCTTCCATTTGAGAATTGAGAAGGATACTGCTCTTGGAAGCTTTCAGTGCTGCTGAATTTCTTTTATAGCCTTCCCCAGATCTGTGCTTTGCAACAATCCTGTTTCAGTTACCTTTACCTCATGGCTTGATTTTTGCTCTGATATGCATTGTCCGCTATGAGAGGTGTGAGCCTTACCAAATCATGTCCGAACAATTTAATTTACTAGTACAGTACAGTTGTACTCAAGGTGCAGATTGGAGAAAACATCTCAGTTTTCTTTTTGAAAAAAGTTTTCACTTTTAAAAAGGCATTAAAACGGCTGTAGCAGCAGACTACAACATAACAAAATTGAAAAAAGCGAGGATGGTCTCAATACTTTCTGAAGCCATTGTATGTCATTAACACAGTCTAAGGTCAATATGGGAGAAGCCAATTAAGGATCCAATTAAGAGGTAACTCATTCAAATACAGGGAGAACATGCACGCTTTTCCCTCGTCCTACAAGTCCAGAGTGCTAGACACAAGCCACAGACCTTTGAATTTTTCACTACTTTTAGTAAATCTGTGCTGATAAATAACCAATGCTGTTAGGGGTAGAAACCACCAAGGGTTGCGAGATTATGTCTTTTAGAAGACCTATACTGTACAGTCTACCTTGCCTTTTGTTGGCAAGTAAGATTATGACCATATCACTTCTAGATAAATCAGTGTTTTTCTTTTCTGTTCTTTTTTTTTTAATTACAATCTCACCTTGTAAAATGCACAGCCATGTCAGAAGGTAATCCTTCTGTTTTATTACAACTGCTGCCATAACACCTGTGTTTGAAGGCCTCCACCTTGTTACACCATAATGTTGTTACCACTGTGATATATTTTTTTACAAATTCTTTGATGCTGGATTTGTTCCCATTTCTTGGTTCATATAGGAACCTTTTGTATGATTAAGGGTCTGTAATAGGCTTACTGTTGTTTTTGAAAACTTCTTAAAGCAGAACTAAACCCTCAATACTCACCTGTTCACGTTCCCCTGCTGGGTGCAGCCATCTACTTCTTCTCTTCCTGGAGATGATCTTCATCTTGATTGTTGGGGCTATGATGATGTAATTCCTGCACAGGCTTGTGGAATTTCATTCATCCCCTGCACATAAATGGGAAGTCTGGATTGCAGGGTATCCTGGCAAACAAAGCTGAAGGTGCACATGTACAGCCCATCTTTTTAGACAGGTACTCAGAGTGATCAGGCAGGTAGAAGGGACATCACCTGTCATCACCTGCAATAATGACCTGCCTAATTGTAGATTTTTAAAAGTGGAACCTTCTTTCTAATAATATTAATATAAAAATAAAAACATAATAATAATAAAAAAACATTTGAACAAGAAAATGCTAGTTGCTTGGCTTTCATTGGTTCAGTACTTTGGGTCAGTGACCCAGTACAAAATTTTTTTTTAATTACATTTCATCTCAGTGACAGAAAATGCAGAAATAAAAATTTCTTTATGACTGCCAGACCACTACAATTTTCAGAAGCAGGATTTAGCAATGACAGCTTATATATTTCTATCAGAGCAAGTTTCTGATAATGGCTATATTTCAAGCCATTTCATTTTGAGTTATTTAAATTAAATGGAAAGTAGTTATTAGTAAGATCCCACAACGGCAAAAGCCCATGGAAAAGCTTTTATGTAAGAACTGTCACCTTTTAAAAGTGACTTAGATTGCTGTGAATAAAAAGCTGTTAGTCTCAGAACAGTGTGTTTCTATGCATAATATGTGTGTGGATTTGCTCAATGCTGCTATAATGTAGTTGGTTACTAGAATGAATCTGTTTGGAGTATGCAAACCCTGACACTGTAGGGGTCCATGCATTGGCAAGCATTTCACTGTAGACGTTCTCTACATTATAACCATTTCAATAAAAGTTACCAGGCTATTATTTGACAGATGACTGCACCCAAGCCATCTTTTTCTCGCTGGGGTGAGCTAAAATGTGAATGCTGACTACCTTTTTTCTTTTATGATAAAAATATGTATGATGTTACTTTTGGTTTAAAGTGCCCCCTCCCCCATAGCTTCCGCATCTATAGAGGCAGATTTTTGCATGTCTCTCCACAAAAATACTTTCTCAATACTTTATGACTTTGCTCTCTACATTTGTTTATGTATAGACTGGTAACATAGCCGAAGCCTTCCTGCTGTCATATAGGAAGAGTACGTCACCAGTACCTTTCAGACAAGGTAATGGCGACATGTACACATTTCTTACTACACTCTATTTACTTCTTTTTGGGTAATAATAATATGTGAAATTTTATTTTTAGTTAAAGCAGACCTTTCCACCAATATATGTATATAATATGTTTCTCACATCAACTTCATTTCTGCTAAATAATGACTAACTTTTTTTGTGTTCTGCATCCTGGGAAATCTACATAAGCAGCAGAGGTTGGACTAAGTCTTCACCTTTCAAGTCCAATTCGAGTCCCAAGTCATTGACACCAAGTCCCAAATCAGGTCTCAAGTCACCAAGAATTCTTCCAAGTCGAGTCCCATGTCAAGTCGCTTCATTTATCCCCATATAAAAACAGAGATCTGATCCTGTTCTTGAGCACAGGATCACATTCTAAGTCCACAGCATTCTCTGCTGACAGCTGAAGGGGGAAGGGAGGAAGGCAGTGAGGCTTTTGTAACAGCCCCAACCCCTTCAGCTCTCAGAGGAGAAAGCTTGGAATACAAGAAAAGCAGGGAGGAAGGCAGTGTTACATAAGACTCACTGCCTTCTTCCCTTCACCCTTCAACTGTCAGCAGAGAAATCAAGTAGCAAATTGTGTTGCAACTCTAGGGAAAAAACCCAAGTCCAGTTGTAAGTTGTTCATTAGGCAACTTAAGTTGGACTTGAGTCCAAGTCTCGCGACTCGAGTTCCAACCTCTGATAAGCAGCACCTTCCAGGGAGCTCTTATTAACAATATTAAAATGTTTTTAATTTTTTTTTTTCATTTTTTTATGTGCAGATGATGGTAGATCTCATAAGGAGCATACATGAATACATAAGTGTGGGTCAGTCCAAAGACCGGGGGGGGGGTTAGCTACCAATAACATACAGTTTTAAAATTATTATTATTAATTATAGCACCAGTTCTAATGTGTGGAGTTTGGGAAGCCAAAGTAAGTATAACAAAATAATGTGTTTGCATGATTACAATTTTGCTGTGTGGGAAGAGATCCGTTTTAAGAACACAAACTGTCTTTTTTTTTTTTTTTTTTTTTGCTCCTCGAAGCATAGACCATGATCTTTGCTAAGCTTCTGTTCACAAACTTTTTAACTATGTTTAAGTGGTCATAGAAGTTAAGCCATCACCAAATAAAACAGTATAAACTTAAAAGGTTAAAGTACATGTGTGCTGTTTTGTAGAATAAGGTATTATCAGATGATAATGCATCTTAGATCTCTGTACGCTATAAAAAAAATGCCTGAAAGTGTTGCTTTAATCCCTGTAATTTAAGGTATTTGACAGCACAGAAGCTTTAAATTACTTTAATAGCTTTAAACACCACAAACTGGGTACTCTATCTTCTGCAAACTAAAGGTATATTATTGTATATCATCACCTTGCTATTATTTTTTTTTAAAGAAAACTGTGTTCCTATGGTTAGTAAGTTTAAAGCCAGCTGCTTCCTAAATTGTCTTTATAGTTGTAGTATAGGAAATGTATGCAACAGTTTATGCCATGTGTAAAATACATTCAGGAAGTGACAGTGTCATCGAAACAGATTTTTTTAAATGTTGTGAAGGAAAACATAATTTGATATACCCATATAGTTTCCATAAGGGAAACCTTGAGGGTTTCTAAAAAGACAATCAGATTACACTCCTTGTGGGTGCCTCCAAAAGCAGGTACAGTCAATAAATTAATCACTTCATAGCATGTGACTTGAAGAAACAAACCGTTTCCCCCATGCTTTGTTACATTTAACAAACTAGGACCTGGGGGTACACTGAAGAGGAAAATAATATTGAGACACACAGATGTAGGTACAAAACACCAGTATAAAAAAACTTTACTACAACATATACTTTTTGCACACTAAACAGAGAGCTTTAATTTTGTCCGAGTCCACCTTTAAAAAGAACTATGTTTAAGTGGAACTGTCATTAAAATTAAAAAAAATATATATAACACCCCTACTTCTGCAGAGCCCCACGCCATTCTGGATTCTTTCTTCACCCTAGCACAGAGAAATCTTTGGGCACTGCCATCTTCTTTTTTTGGCTTCTGCCTACGTCACCCGATCTAGCACTGCACAGGTGAGAGATTGGGTGACGTTTCCTCCCATAAATGTGAAAAGATCAAGTGTACATGCGTGAGATCAGCACTTTTTTTAAATTGTGAGGAAAAAGCCCTGCTACGTATACCTGATCTCGGGCATGTGCAGAAAGAGCGGCCTGAAGCCTCTTGGGATACATGACCTATGTCTTTACTGTTGTGGTTTTCTACCCTTTCATATAAAATAAAAATGTGGTGATAGGTTAGAGACTACATGGAACCTAGCAAATATTGATACAATAAATAGTTTTGTTATAAATACATAGTTCATAGTTTTATCTGACCCTTACATTTCTATAGGAAATCCCCATTGTCAGTGGGATAAATAAGCCCAAGTGCTGGTAAAAACAGGGCTCATCAGGCTTTGAGAACCCATACAGCCAGAGGCATTTCCGTAACATATCTAACAAGGGGAAAACAGCCTGGCCTTCAAATTAGCAACTATCGACTCTGTTGTGTGTTCTTAATGTACATAGTGGACAACAAATGCCCACTGTGTACAGTTAACTGGCTACCATGTGGTTGGAAGGTGGTTGGTTTGGATTCAAATTTTTAAATCTGAATTTTTACCTCAGTTTGAAATGAGAAGTTAAAAGACACTATTACAAAAGCATACCACGTTGCTGCTTGTTTACCTGCTGTTTCCTGAGACCTTTTTTTTTAATAGACTACCACTTCTACTACTACCATCAGCACCTTTACTACCACTATAAGCATTACCCTTGTTGCTGCCACTATCAATGTTCTCCTCCTGTGCACCTCTCTCTTGTAGCTCCTCCAGGTAAATAAATGTTGTGTGTCATCACCTCATCACCTTTTTTGTTTTCACAAACTACTTTCCTGAGAGACAGAAATACAGTCTGAAAACAGAAGAGTTGATTTAGAACCTGTTCCCTCAGAGGGTTAAAAGGGTTGTGGAAGGAACCAAATGTCCCCCTGGCTCCAGGGTAATGTATCTCATTCACTGTCTTTTTACCTATCTTTTTTACCTGCTATGAGATAATGAATGAGCAGCGAGTCTACACAGGCAGTGCTTGGCTTGCAGGAATCTGCCACTTATTACATTGTGCAAACATGCATAGCGGTACCTCTTTTTTCTCTTACCACTGGTGGTATGCATAGTAGTTACGCCACTCATTCCCTCCCTCCTGCTACCCATAGTTTAATGAATTCTGGATCCAGATCCAAGAAGTTTAGTTTGGGTCAAGGATCCACTAGTAGTGGATCCTTTTCAAGGCCTGCTTCAGTTGCCAGCCTAATATTGAGGGGATGATGACATTTTAACTAACACAATGTGTGCAATTTAACACATTAACAGTCAAAAATTAGAAAAAAAAAAAGGCAAATCTTAGTAAACTTTATATAGAACGGGAAGTGAATGAAATATCTTTAGACTGACTCTATTTGACTCCCAAGCAGTGTAGCAAAAAAATGGCTCCTTGCTTGATTGCTAAAACACCTCCACTTGTCAGCAGCGTTCTGCATCTCCAGGCATTCAGAGTAAGTCATTACCAGTAAGTGATGTTTTTTCCCAATATTTTTGAAGTAGTGGGAGGAAGATCAAGAGCAGAGGAAAGCTCTGTATTTAGCCAGTTGCTTACATGAAGATTTTGTTTTCCAATATTCATGAACAGTTTTTATAACAAAATCGTAGAAGGGAAGAGCTTAGCCAAGGGAGGTACAAAAAACAAAGTAAACTTGCATTACTTTCTCCGAGTAAAAGTAACCGATATTACAATCCCTGGGAGGGAGAAAGAAATGCATGGTTGCTGTGCTCCCTCTTCCTCTGCTTAGCCACCTTGGTTCTCTTTTAAAAAAACAATTCTTGATGTGACAATATTTCTTTACATGTGCAAAATGTTAGACTGGCAATCTTTGTATTCTGCTTCCCTAACTGCAAAACCGAAGCAGGAGGTGCAGCAAGGAGATGGAGAAGGGGTAATCCAGCACAATGATCAGTCTTCTTACAGAAACAGATAAAACAATGTTTTGTAATGCAAACCTAATTGTTTGCCACCATAGGTTTGAATAAACAAGCTCCATTTGTCCGCTTTCTTTAAAAGGAGAATGGGGAAACTCAGGCATCTTTGTCTTGACCTTATTCAGGCACAGAACCTGAGTAAAGACTATTGTGATTTAGTGTCTTAATGTGTGAAAGCGAGTGTCAGCCTGGCAATCAGACAACTGGTATTTGCAGAATAAGAAGTGAGCAATGGCAGCAGTATGTCTATTTCCAAAGAGGTTCATTTTTATTTACTTTTAATACGATTGGTAAGAATATCCAAACTTTTGTTAAAGTTGCCTGCCTTTGCATCTCCAGATCCTCTATTATTGTTTGAAACCTGTCCTAAGCACTGCCAATAGTAAATTTTGGCTTTTGAAAAGGCCTGTTACTAAAATGAGCTGTAGCGCTGTTTTTACAGTTTATCTATGGGCCTATTAATTCAAAAAATACATTCTTCCTTCATTTAATACAGGAGTGAAACATATATTGTTTTTCTGGGACAAAGTATTCTTTTTGTGATATTCTCTTTAAAGATTAAATTAAATGTCCATATTTTTTAAAGAAAAAAAATGAAAGTAGAAAAATAAATATTTAATAACAGGTTATTTTTAATGTTTTGTGATGACGACTGGACTCTTTCAGTCCAGTTCCAAATGCTTAACCTGTCATGTCATAATACAGTTCTTTCCAGATTCCTCAGTTAAAAAAAAAAAACACTATTCATCCCTCCTTTCTATTTCACAGTACAATGAAGAATGGAGATCTGTAAAACTTAGATGTTAGACATTGTGCAATTTATCACTTGACATAATAGGCGTAAAGGCATAAATGTATTCCTTTTAATTTAAAAAGGAAAAAAGGATCCAGAATCTCAAACGCAGTGAGAGAAAACCATTCAATCTTTCAACATCTTTTGAAGTTACAGACTGGGACATGCTTCGCCAGTTGCCTTTGCTCAAATCTTGAGTTAGCAACAGGCAATTTCTCCAAAGGCTGGAGAAATCAAAAAATCAGAATGCAGGCAAACCTTGGTTTAGGCATCTAAGTGTCCGAGGGTCAGATGGATCAAGTGTGAACAGCAAATAGCAAATAATAACCCACCCATAGCAGGACAGGAAATGAGCACTATCACAGGCAGTGAGCATCTGGTCTGGGGCTGACTACATACTGAGATGTGAATAACAGGCTGGCGTGGGATGGCAGAGTGAGTGGTATATCAATCATCAGGTGAGCTTGGTTAAGACCTCCAAGCTTCCAGTGCAGGGACATAGAAAGTAAAAGCAAGTAAAGGACAGACTACAAGACTACATGTAATAACAGGGCTGCAAAACTCAGGAGTGCACAGAACCCCTTCACTTGTATGCCCCACTCATACTAGTGGATAACATATCGCAAAAAGAGACTATAGAGTGCACACGCACACAAACTCTACAACAGTAGATACCAGAAGCAGGGTGGATGCTGTCTTTTGCCCGATGTAGCCTTAAAAATTGTACAGAGCTGCAAGTACTGACCTATACCTATGTCAGTAGAGTCGATCTGTAAAATGGCCTTTCAGTCCAGTTTCAGCAGCTTTGTTGAACATTCACAATTGTATGTTATTGTAGACCATGATTCATCAGAAGATTCTCTCTTTACTTTCCCGTCTTCTCCTTTAATCTCTCTGATAGCATGCTGTTAGGATATTCCAGAGAACAAATATTACACTGATTTATAATTTTGATTTTATGCAGTCTCTATGAGGAGAGTTTGGAATGTAGCTTTTTCCCTTTCTGTCTTTCCATGTCAACTAAACTTATGCCAGGTGTGCTGCCATGGGAACAGAATTACTAGTAAGAGTAAATACCATTTTCCTACTTTTACTGGCACTGGATTATAAGACTAAGCATCAAAACCTCATATCTAACTATGTTCAACAACTTTAGCCATCATATGCTAGCATAAAATAAGCTCAGTGAATAAAAGCTTTTCTAAAATAAAAATGGGGATTGCAGTTTTGCTTAAATACTTATTACTGCTCCTAAGGTGCTCTTAGTTCTGTAATCCTCTTTCAGAATTAAACTTAACCTCACTTTCTAAATTCAGCCAGCGAAACATCTCAGTTATTTATTTTAGAAAATTACCAGCATAAAAGTTAAGATTTAGATTTTTTTAAAAAGTAAATTCAATTAGAATAAAAAGTATACAGTTTTACAATAAAAAGGAAGAATTAAAAAAAATTATTTTATGTCTACCTAATACTCAAAAATAATAATATTCACTGTCATTAACAAAGCTATGCCTCCAGTACTTCCTTGATAGGGTTGAGTTATCCCTAAATCATAAGCTCACTGCCATACACAAACAGGCATGTTTGAGAGCAAGATGACAATTTATGTTTATGTTAGCAATGACACAATAGGCCTGATTTATTAAAGCTCTCCAAGGCTGGAGAAGATACAATTTCATCAGTAGACCTGGGTGAACCAGCATACCTGGAATGGATTACCTAAAAGCCATTTGCTATTTGTTTTAAAATTACTGCTATCAATCACCACATGGACAAAATTGACAAGGTAGTTTATGCTTGCTGCTTGCTACATAATTTCTATGCTGCAATAATTGCAGTGCATCATTTGGTCCTCTAATGGAGCAAGATTCTGCTATAGCACTGAATGCTTCAGTGTTGGCTAAAGAAAACCAAAGCAAGTACTTGGAGTACTTCCACACTACTGGAGCAGTAGAATGGCAAGATCGCATGACATAGTCTGTACACCACAATGTTTGTAGGACTGCAATAAAAATCTGTACTATATGTTGTATACTGTACTATATGTAGTTGTGCCTGTGTTTTTATAAATTGTATAAAAAATTATTTTTCAATAACTTACCTGTCTGGTGTCTTGAATATCTCTGGAGTCTCATCAAGGCTTTCCCCAGCCTCCCTGTGTGTACCTTCCCCAGCATTCTTGTCCTCTTCTTCCAGGCTGCACTCCGATGGCTGACCTTCATCCTGATCTGCAGTGAATGCCAACAGATTAAAGTACCATAATTTAGGTACGTATACATCATCCGCTGCAGCACCTGACCGCTTTGAAGACTTTTGTTAATTTCCTTTTTGAAAACGGTCTGCAGGTTTTGTATCTTCTGCTTCACATATTTCATGTCGGCCGCAGGATTCATGGTCTTGCAGAGCTCCACCATAGTGGTATACGCCTTGAGTTTCATGTAACTGGAAAAAATCTGGTGGAAAAAATCCGCAGACTTTACCTTCCACAGACCGGGATGAGACCTGTATGCCTCAATGAACTCACGCATGAAGTCAGGATTAATAAATGCATCATAGGCAAAACATAAAAATATAACATATAAAACTATAAACATCTAACATAAAAAAATATAAAAATATGCAGAATCACCTACCTCAAAAATGTTGGTCGGGCGAATTATAGGACGAATATTCGTACGAACGAACGCACGTTCCGGACTTTGCACCTTGCACTGCTGATTTCCCACAACACTTTGCAAACCCAGCCACTTCCTGTTATATGTTTGCCTGTGACATGAGAGAGATGTCACAGGGAAGAGGCAACCCAGCCCCCCGTGCCACACCAATGACAAGAGAGGGGATGGAGGTTTTGGTGCATATACTGGAGAGGTGGGATTATGATTGTAGGAGGGCTCATTACAAATCCCAGAATGCTAGAAAAAATCGGATTTTGGAGAAGGTGCCGCGGAGAATAAAAAGAGAGTTTGGTGTCGAGCGATCCAAGGACCAGTTGTGGAAAAGGTGGTCTGACTTAAAAAAAGTGAGAGGGACGTACTGGATGCGTTAAGGCATTGTATGTGTGTCCGGAGGTGTCAGCAGAGGTGGAAGGTAGAATATTGGTATATATTTAATAAAAAAAATGTAATATTTAAAATATATAATTTTATTTTTATGCAGAGTTGATTCTGGGTTTCCCTGAAGAGGCTGGGCATCCGGAGGAGCAGGTTGAGGTGGAAGGTAGGATATTGTTATATATTTCATAAGAAAAATTATTATTTAAAATTTATTATTTTTAAATATATTTCAAATTTTTGAAAAAAAAAAACAGTTGATTCTGGTTTCCCCTGCAGAGGAGGTAGTGGAATCTGTGGTGGATATTGACCCAGGTATGTACCAACATTTTAGAGAGGTAGGTTGCATATAATTGTGTGTAATTTAAGTTTTTGTTTTTGTTTGCCCTTAAAGTTCCAGAGGGAGAACGAGGAAGTCCTGAGCCAGGCACGTCAGGACAGATGGCGAGAAGTGTTGGTTAGCATTCATATATTGTTCATGCAAAAATGTGTCATACCCATGTGTCAGCTTCACAATATATGTGCACTTAATATTCTTCTTTTTATTTCTAAAAAAAGAGTGGATGGCCAAACTCGAGGCCATGGACCAGAAATGGAAGGCCTTGGCCAAGATAGTGCTTCATGCACGAAGGGACCTGCGTGCCTTTAAACAAGAAATAATGAAAAAAACCTAGAAACTTTTATAATAATATTTATTTTTTTATCATAGTTTTTAGATTTGTTTAGTAAAAATATTTTATTTTAAATGTGTGTGTGTGATTCATTTATATTTATTTGACTGCCAGGTAAGTTTTAAATTTGAACTACGCTGGGACAGGATGGAGAACAGCGTTGGAACAAACAGGATGAAGTACTGCGCTGGAACAGGATGTAAACCTGTGCTGAAACAGGATGAAGAACTGCTCTGGAAACTGACCATTTTATTATTGCCAATAAAGAGGACCTGTCATAGGAATGATAAAGAAAAAAGACAGGTCATATTTATTATTCATATGACAGGTCCTCTTTATTAGTAATAGATATTTATAGATGGATATATATATATATATATATATATAGATAGATATAAAGAGATATATAAATATAGATATATATATATATGGATATTTATAGATATATATACATTTACACACACATGAACACAGTACAGTGAAGCACCTGTACAGAACGTTCGTTCATCGCGCATGCTCGGAACATGGACGATCACTGAATGACTGTACACACGATAGATGGTGAACGATCGTCGTCCAATCAGATCTGTCGCGCCGGTCGTTCATTTCCAACAACAATCCTCGTTCGCTGGCGTCGCTAGTCCCTTTTTTTTAAAACGATTTTTGGCCAATCGGTCATTCATCGTTCGTTTTCAACAATAATTATTGGACGTGTGTACGCAGCTTTAGATAGGTACATTGGAGCTCTAATATTTGCAAATTAAACGTACAATGCTTTCTGCACAATGGTTGCTGGTTGCTGATCTTATTGCAAGCCTACAAGACAGAAACTGTTTTACTGAAAACAATAGACTCTGCAACCTCTAATAATGTGAAGAAAAACACAGTAGTTTTGTAGCTGGAGATGAAATCATGTAAACATTTGTCTGCATTTTAAATCAGACAATGGAGCTTAAAAGCTTTTGTTGTCATAGCAAGAAAAAGGTACTTCTTCACTCCAAAAAAGGGATTTGGTAATACTTACCCATGGCATATGCATGCATGTGACATGCAAATTTGAATGATTGGGCCACTTCAGGAAAATTACAATTTGAACTTTTGATGTGACCATAGTCACAATTGATTTGTGTTGCAGGGCTTTCATAAATCTAAACTTTATCTGTTTTTATTTTTTCTTATTATTTGACATTATGTTTCATTTTGATGTTAGATGTGAATATGTAACATTTTATTCACAACGCTTATCTGTTTTTTTATTTCTGTTTTCTCTATTATGTATGTTTTGATTGCTGATATACCAGCGAGAAAGTCAATTTACTAAGTAACAAAACCAGACTTTTATGTAACAAGACATTTATTGTGTTAATGGTTGGAAACAGGATTTTTGATTGGGAAAAGCTTTGTAAACTTTTTCCCTGAAACCAAGATAATAAATGTTTAATGTATTCTAAAGTGACATAACCTTTTCTAACTTGCCAGCTCTGAGTCTAATGTTTGCTGACGGTCTATTTTGTCAATTAGTTTTTAAAAGTCTGTTTCTTTTCATTTTATTTGTGCACCATAAAGGTTGATCTGCTGGCCATCCAATTTATAAATGAAAGTTTTCATGTCTACCAAGCTGCTAAATATAAAAATAGCGAAGTGTGAAACTGTTTTCTTAAAGTGGACCAGTACTTAAACATTACCATAAAGCTCTCTGAACAGTCTGGTTGAGATTGAAAAAGAACAGTAAAGCCTATTTTATTTTAGAGGCATTAAGTTTTGAATGCTAGTTTGGAAAACATCATACATACGAAACATTCATAAAATATTTTTTAAGCTTTGAGCAACCTACTAAATGCCTTTAAAATCCAACTAAACCCAAAATTTAAGGCTAATTCTAAGCAAACAGTGTATATACTCTAAGTAGTGTACTGGACTCCTCTTTTATGGGCCAATTGTACTTGAACGATATATGGAAGACTTCATTTCCCTGCATACCTGCTTTGAAGTGAGAACTGTTTATTTTTGGAGGAGGTGGTACTTGTAGTCATATCTAGTAGATGATGAAGAATTGTTGGAACTCAATCTGTTACTATGTAATACCAAACCCATGAGAAGTCTTGTAGCCGCACATCCATGGTATGAGCAACTACAAATAGGGTTTTTTAATTGAAAAAATTCAGTCCCAAAGGTATTAAAAAAAAAAAAAATTAACTAATCAACATGATTGCTTTGTCTTGTTCAATTTTGGCTTTTGTCAAATTTTAAAACACCCTGACTGTTAACCAAGGCTTTTAAAGCTGCTCAAATAGGGAGAGCAAAGAACAGCTTCTAATATGGAAGGAGATCTACAGTGTACAGATTACATAAAGGGGTGTCTATAAGAATTGTGGCATGCATTTAATAGAATCTATGTTGGAAGTATGTCAACTCTTTTTGTACACTTTTTATCCAACTTGGCTGAACAAAGGTTAACAACTGTGTCAGACTTGCCTGTTCCTTACTAAAACACAGGCATCTCTCTCCTGCACATGCGGGCAGTTCTGATGCTGGGTGTGCCTCTGTTTTCAAGCTTTATCAACTCAGTCCATGCCGCTGGCCAATTAGGGAGTAGCCCCTTTACCGGCCCAGGCTATTTAGCTTGCTCGCAGACTCCAGTCTGTGTTAGTGCATCAAGTTACTAGTGCTGAGCTCCCAAGTTCTGGGAACTGGTTTCTGTACACCTGCTGCTTAATCCAGTGTTTCCTTTGACCAGCTGCTTTGTTAACCCCTCGTTGTCCAGTCCGTTTGCTCCCAGCCAACTTTCCTGTGCAGTTCCTGTGTTCCTGTCTGTCTGAGGATATCCCTTCATCACCTGTACCTCCTGTTGCTTCCAGTGTCTCCTGTGTTCCCTGTGTCCACAGAGGCCGCTGTGTCACTGCAGTCTGTCTCCTGGATCCCTGGCTATTGACCCCTGGTGTGTGACATGACCTCCCTTGCCTGCTGCCTGTCTTGACCCCGGCTTTACTTGACTATCCTCCCGCCTGGAGATTCAGTACCGTGCTTGCACACCTTGGTGTGCCCAAGGACCGCAACCTGGCCGTGTCCAGCAGTGCAAAATCCTCACCATCAGAGGCTCTGGAGAAAACCTGGTTACTGCTTAGACTCTGCGCCTTGGCCCTTCTCAGGGCTCGCACCACCTAGTGGTCCTGTCTCTCTGTGCATGGCAAACTGAATACAGATCTGCTTTGAAATGATACGTTATAGCTGCTATGAGCTATAAAATGTGGATACCTGCAATAGGCCTCATCCCCTATGGCTGGCTACACCTTAACACATGGGCTGCTCTTTTGCACTAATCTTTGACTTCATAGCAACATGCTCACCCTCTCCCACTCATAACACATTTTGATTGACCCATCAATTTTATGGGCTATCCAGCTTTGCCAGATATATATATCAAAACTGACATAAATTGCTCAGGGAAAAATTTGCTCAGGGAAAGGAGCACAAGTAAATTGCTCAGACATAAATTTGCTCAGGGAAAGGAGCACAAGTCCTGAAAGTATTACTAATAAGCTGCAGAAAGAATAAGGTTTCCTAAGCAGTTTGCCTAAAATTCAGCTTTAAATAGTAAAAATTTATATTATATTACATTTAATTTCTGTTTAACATAGTATTATCTTGTCCTGTCCCATTTGAAAGAGAAATGACAAATGTCTAGATGCCAATGAATAAAATAAAAAATGTCAAACAAACTCGACAGGTCTATCTCAAGTGTATTTATTGATTATATACCAGCTATTTTGAATGCTGATAGCAGAGGTAGGCAAACTCCATCCTTTAGGCCGGATACGGCCTAGCCAGTATTCCAGTCCGGCCTAACGGCCCCTAGTTATTTATTGTTGGATACGGCCTAATTGAATTGTCACGTTATCGCGAGTTCCCGTGATATTATCGAGTTCCCGCACAGTAACCCCAATTACTATGCCTAAAGAGCAGAAGCAACGCACAAATACCAGTCTCCTTAAGGTTGTCCTTAAACTTCGTATCATCAACACCGAATAGACTGATGAATTGTTCTTCATCCAATCTCGAATCTCAAGGGGCATTTCAATGCCAAGCATGCACACACGTACAGAGACTACACCGCAGAAGAGCGGAAGACTGAAGCTGCTCGCTTGCAGTCACGGTTAGAAAAAACCTTTCCTTGAACACCTTGTTTCCTCTTGTTTCAGCTTGTTTCTTGACCTCCTGAAATGGCCTAGTAGTCCAAAAAGTTTGCCGACCCCTGGCTTATAGGACTTCTTCAAATAATAGAGATAAAAGAAGCAACACAATATAAAAGACACAGTTTGCATACAGAGTTTGCTGTTTTTACCAGCAAAATGTTAATGAATATTTTAAACTTAGCAAAGAAACCCAATAGTGAAAGGTTTTTATTAGAGAGAAGGAAAAGGCCACAGCATACCATTAATTATGAATAAATGTTCTAAAAGCCTTCAAAACAGCATGCTTTAGGAGGTCATGGAGTAGAGGTCCCTAGCCAGTGGTTCATCAGGAACCATTTGTGGTTTCTACGACATTCTGATACGTCTTGTTTTATATCCTGCCATTGCTAAATTCTCAAACTAAAAATGTAAAGCATTAGGTGCATAACTGATATGATTTCCTTGAAGTGTTTAAACTATTTTGTTGTTCTCTGTTTTCTCCCTATGCTTTGTGGCACACAGTTCCTTGTTATAATATAGCTCATAGACTAAAAAAGGTTGGGGGCCTCTGCACAAAGAACCTCACCGCAATGTGTCATTATTATTACCCTGAAGCAACCAGTCTGCTTAAGCTTTAATTTTTACAGCTATTTTTAGGTTTGAATATAATTGCTTACTGTTTCACATTACAGACAATTGTAAATAAAGATAATCCTGGAAATAATGTGCTGAGTATGAAATAACAAACATTTTTCTCAAGAAGAGATTGCCATCCTTAAAATAATTACACTTAGCACAAATTAATGCATACTTTTTATGTAATAAATACCTTGTTACCCTTTACAGTACCACTGAAGGAGAGGAAGGGTCAGTAATTTGAATCATTCAGATTCTTCTGTAAACATATGCAATCAGCAGGAACAAGTTGTCTAAAGGGGAGGCAGGATGAGGGAGGACAACCTGTATCGCTTCTTCTTCATTTCCCCGTCAGGAAGACAATGGTGGTGAGACCAGAGTATTCAAACAAGATGTAGTACTGCTTTAAGCTACATACACACTTCCAATTATTATCATTGGTAAACGAACGACAAACGATCCTGCACGATATCTGCGAAAGATCGTATAGCACCGATCCTGTACATACAGATAACGACACGATCGTTCGCAGATATTGTACACACGATAGATGATCATTTGAACGATACAGGAAGTGACGTGCACCACAGGAAGTGAGCGAACGTTCGTTCAGCACGCATGCTCAGACCATGGACGATCAATGAACGACCGTACTCACGATAGATGGTCAACGATCGTCGTCCAATCCGATCCGCCGGTCCGGTCGTTCATTTCCAACGACTATCCTCGTTCGTCGGCGTCGTTGGTTACTTTTTTTACGAACGATTTTTGCCCAATCGATCGTTCGTCGTTCGTTGTTCATTTCCAACGATAAAAATTGGAAGTGTGTACGCAGCTTTAGTAGAGATTAATGAAGTGAATTGTTGTGCAATTTTATTTAGGGGAACAACAAATATCTTTATTGGCTTTACATATCCAGCAATATGCAATATTTCAATATATAACAATAGTATTAATTAGTAAGGAGAGGTGGCCAAGCATCGGGTTTCCTTCTTCAGGTTTGTATTTGCATATCAGGGCACCCAAGAAGTCTAAGGGCACTTGAGAAGACATAAATAGGTATGTGCATGCAACAGATGTTACTAACATTACATTGCCTTTAATAGTTTATAAGATTTTTCATATGTATATAAATTATTTATTTATTCCACAATAAAAGCAAAACTGTAACCCTAATATGTAGCCCATGCTGCCTGCAGCTTCTTGGGATAGCCATGTCAATCATTCCTGAAAGATTCAGGGCATCATTTAAACAATTTACTACCATGTATGCAATGGTGCGTCATCAGGGCCCTGGCTGCTAAAATCGAAAAGTCACAGCAGGCTCCCAAAACCAAGATAGCAAAGCTGGATGGTGTGCAGCAGCATAGCGGTGGTTTAGAGGACAACAGAGGATTACATGTGCATATAAGTATGCATACTATGGAGGAAATGGCAATAAAGGACAAGACAGCTTGAGGCAACCTTGGTAGCTATGGGACCGCCGTAAAAGGCATAGAGGTAAATGATTGTTCAACCCCTACCCACTGTTTATGTCCGGCATGTCGGAACCAATCTAGAATCCGGACCATATGGGCAGCCATGTAGTACAATGATAGATTGGGGACTCCCAGCCCCCCAACTCCCTTGGTCCGGAACAGCAGATTTCTGCTGAGATGATGGCCCTTTTTACCCCAGATAAACTGGAATATTTTGGAATGCAGAGATCATTTTTGCAGTCTTAAAATGAAAACGCTCTTGGAGTATTTGAAATGCTACCTATTGTAGAATTACCTACCGCACGAATGTTTTTGACTTTTGATAAGCCTGTGTATTTTTTTATTTTAAAAATGCAATCAAAACTTTAGGATTGTGGCTCCACAAGAATAACAAAATCATGCTCAAGGAAGACCTCACATCTTCCCTACACGACACAGAGGAGAGGTTCCGCAATACCTGGTTTTACTGTATACAGTTCCAGGAGTCACTGGAATACTGAATATGTATGGGAATACTACAAATGTATGGGAACGACCAATAATTGCTGGTAAAGTGGACACCCCTTGACGTTTTGAATAACTAAGTTACATGTAGGCCACAAAATTGTATTACATGAACGTACATAAACCCATACCTTTTCCCTAACCCTACCTCTACTACCCCTTACGTTCCTTCTTCTTTGTCTGTCTATTCTACCACCCCCTTTTTTTGTATGAAAATGATTATTTATATAGTTCAACATTGCTCATGTTTGTTTTTTTATACAGGAGATGTTATTGATGTTTGTTATGTTTTTTTTAATAATCCTAAAAATAAAAATGTTAAAAAAATTCAAGCAAAACAATACATTTAACAGTAAATAAAAATATACCCAACTGCTTAAAATTCCCACACTGAATTTGCTATTCATGCTGTAATAAAATATTTTGCTTTTTGTATATTTTATTTTTCATGCAGAGAAAATATAGTAAGTGTAAACTGTAATTGGAAGTTGTTTCTTTTGCAGTACTCTACAGTATCCACTAATCATTACAGACTGGATTCCAAGAAGTTGATTGTATTCTTTCATTTTTCAGATATTTGTGCTCATACCAAAAGCCCTTTGTTAAGTCCTGCAGGGCGGCTGTTTCCTTTTCCCATACTTGTACCGTTAGGCATGGCAAAAAAATGTCAGATTCAGGAACACACATATCGATTAAAAGTATAGTAGTATTACAGCGGTTAAGAAATAAACATAATCAGATACAGTAAATGTATTCTCCCATCCAAAATGCAGTTTATTTTTCATTTTTATAGGGAGGTGAAAGTGATCTTCATTTGTCATTGCTAACAGTAGACAGGCTGCCTGTTTTGCTAACACATTTTAGACTTTCATTTGTCAAGGGAATATTGACTGAACTGGAGTGTGGAGAAGGGGTCTGACTGCATCTTATACTCCACTATTAGCAATTACATAGAAAAAAATATTCTGTAAATCGGATTTCCTTTATGATTGAAACAGCACTTACAAGTCTTCTCTCCTAATCAAACAGTCACGGGCAATTAAGGTGATACAAGAATGATTATAGTTGTGTACTTGACAGGGAAGGCATGAGGCGTTACACAAAAAAAGGTAATAAACAAACACCTCTTAATTTTCACATGGCATTGTGGATTTTAGTAATGGCCATGCCAGATGTATTTTGCATGGCATTGTTACTGACTTAGATTGGTTGATATATTTGATATATGGCTTGTTTACCAAGGACTACATTTGTATTATAATCAATTGAATTTTATGTGCTTGCTGACATTCATTTAAGCCCTTTTTTTATTTTGCTGAATAGTAGCTGGGAATACAGAGCGGCTTACACTAAGAAAAATACTTTAAAATATTTTAATATACCTGCATGTGCATTTTTGCGGTTTCTTGGTGCATTTTGACATGCATTTTTGTATTTATCTATTTACAAAGCCCATGTCTGTGCTGATTCTCCTGCCTTCCCATACCTTCCACCCCCTCAAAGCCAACCATCATGGTCTTAGTTTTCCTTATCCTGTGAATGAAGGTATATTCACCCAAATCCTGTAAGGCATCTGGTAACCACAGCTGGCTGAGGCTGCTGCCCTGCTCGCAGCGTGTCTCTCCCTGCAGGCAGAGGGATCCGTTCTGGCCGAACTACTGTTCCGCCAGGCGGCATCCCCAGCATCCCTATGGACGTGAACGGAAAAAATCTTGTTCTCAGCACTCCTGCGGATGTGAAAAGTAGGGCATGTCCCAGAGGTGCTGTGAGAAGAGGTGTGCGCGCTACCACAGATGCCTTTTACTGATGTCATCACTGCTGCATTTTTTTCTCCTTGCCCATATCACTTCCTCCTTGGAGAAGGACCCCGCTAGAAAAAAACAGAAGAAAAAAGTTTTTGGGGCTAAAACATCACATGACCGTATCTTTAGATGAGAGACAATTAGTTTTAGATTTTTATTATCCCAGCTTTTAGCAAAAAGGAAGTGGGAGGTAGGTATAGGATGGGGAATTACACTGGGGAATAATTTTGAACACATTTTTTGTTGACTTCAATTTTAAGCTTATTTTTTACTAAAATAGTTATGCTGATTCTGAAAGTGCAGTTAGTTTCTTCTATCACATCAGGTTTTTTTCTCTCATTTCTCATTTGCACACAAGACAGTGTGGTCAGAGGTTGTGGGCTACTTTACATAGTGAATAAGCAAAATGTATTTTTCTCCTTACACACGTATTTCCTTTCCTTCAGATCATGTCTGGCTCTTTCCCGTCGTAACTGCCTAAACAACCCTAATTCATTTTGTTATATCTGTGGCAGTTTCACCATTCCCAGTGAAAGGACGAACATGAGCACATTTCCCTTTTTGGCATATTTCAAAGTTAAACTTGTTGATCAAGATAAGTCTTGGGCCTCTCATGAGGTGTGCAAACAGTGTGTCGAGGGTTTACCGATATGGACAAAGGGAACTTGCGATAAGATGCAATTTGTTATACCTATAGTTTGGTGGGAGCCAGGAGATCATTTCAGTGACTGCTACTTTTGTATAGTGAAAACTACAGGATATAACAAGAAAAATAAATGTAACATAGAGTATCCTAGTCTACCATCGGCTATACGCCCAGTGGCTCATTCAGATGAAATCCCAGTGCCGGTTTTCGTTACACTACCCTCTGTTGGAGAACATGATTATGGTGATGAACTAGGTGACAACAATGTTGAAGAGTTCGAAATTGAAGAGGACTCTGTCCGTAAGGGATTTGATAAGCATGAGTTGAGTGATTTGGCACGTGATTTGGGAATATTGAAGAAGGCTTCAGAACTCCTAGCATCAAGACTGCGTAAGAAAAACTTACTTGAAATAGGAACGAAGGTATCCTACATTCGAACCAGAGAAATTGCATTTCTGCAGTACTTTAGAACTGACAGTGGCTTTGTGTATTGCCATAACATACCTGGTTTAACCCCCCTAGCGGTATTCCCGAGTGTGACTCGGGGTGGAAAAAATTGCAAAACCCGGAGGCTGATCTCCGGGTGATGCGAGCAAGAGAGGAGTGAGCGGCGAGGTCATCCCCTACTCCCGGAGGCTGATCTCACCCTCCGGGAGTAGGGGATGATGTCCCCGCTGCTCACTCTCCTTCTCACATCACCCGGAGATCAGCCTCCGGGAGATGCGAGCAGGGGAATGAAGTAGGGTGGGGACATCCCCACCGCATCACCCAGCAAGATGTGTGACATCTTCCGGGTGATGCGGTGGAGTGATGGATTCTGGGGGCGGGAAATTTAAAAGCAGATTACTATGTAATCTGCTTTTAATTTTTTTTTTAAAGTAAAAACACATCAAAACATATAATAAAAGTATAAATACACATTGTAGTGCACCAAGCATCATTGCCCAGTGCCTGACCTTGATATGACCTTTTAATGACTTTTTGATCACTTCCTGAATTGAAGTAAAATTTTTTTTCTAAAATCTGCATATAATTTATATTAATATTTATCAATAATATTGCACACTTGTTTGGAAAATTTCAGAAGGAAATTTTTGATAAAATTTTTTTTTTTTGATGAATTACATTGTTTTGGGCTAATATTTCATTATTTTTTATAATAATGATTTATAATTATGTATTATTTTAAAAATTAATGATTCTAATATAATAAATAAATATAATAATTATACCCGGGAGTTAATCCTAAGAATTACAGGCCCAGAATATAAACAAAAATTTCTACGCAAAAAAAATAGGATCACTTTTTGCATCAAAAAATGACAGAATTAAAACGCTAGAGGGGTTAATGGAAGAATTGAGAATTCCAATCTATAACTCAAGTGAATGGCGACTATTCATAGTCGATAGCTCAAAGCCGAGCTTAAAGTGTGTCCTCCTTCACAATGGCAATATATTTGGGGCAGTCCCAATTGGCCATTCAGTTTCTCTTTGTTTAGAATATGCAGACATAAATTCATTTAGTTGAGGCAATATCACCAACACAATTGGGTCATCTGTGTTGACCTTAAAATGGTATGCTTCCTTCTTGGTCAGCAACGGGGATACACCAAGTATCCCTGTTATCTTTGCATGTGGCACAGCAGAGCTCGTGAGAGGCATTGGGTGGAAAGGAATTATCCTCCAAGATCTGCCCTAAAACCAGGTGATCCAAACATTCTACATGAGCCAATTGTTGATATAAAGAATAATATATTCATGCCTCTGCACATGAAACTGGATCTGATGAAACAGTTCTTTAAAACTTTGCCAACTGAAGGAGAATGTTTCAAGTACCTCATTTTGGCAATTCCTAGCCTGTCATTTAAAAAAAATAAAGACCGGTGTGTTTGATGGTCCACATATTCGGCAGCTCATCAAAGATGAACATTTCATCAGGACAATGTCAGAAGTCGAAAAGAATGCTTGGTTATCATTCAAAGCCATTGCCAAGGACTTTTTTGGAAACACAAGACCAAATAATTTCACAGAAATTGTCCAGAAACTCTTGGAGAGCTACAAAATACTTGGTTGCATTATGAGCATCAAGGTGCATTTTCTGCATAGCCATCTTTCTAACTTCCCAGAAAACCTTGGTGCAGTCAGTGATTAACAAGGTGAACGATTTCACCATAATTTGAAGGTCATAGAAGGACGGTATCAGGGTAGATGGAATGTACATATAATGGCTGACTATAATTGGAGCATCCGGCAGGATTGTCCTAACACTGGACACTCCAGGAAAAGCTAAAGGCGTAAATATTTACCTCAACCACTTACACGAATAATTTTCAAATGTTTTACTGTAAAAAAAATGTCATAGAGTAATGATAAATCCTTTGTATGAACAAAAAAGAAATTTAAATAAACAGTACATTCAAGTTATTTCATTATTTTTTCATTGTATGTAAAATTAGTATGTTTTTTGAAAAAAATCGAGGGTACTCTGTATCGTAAAAACTGGATGTGATAGCAAAAAACTGGATTTCTGGATTCACCACCCAAATATTAGTAAAAAAACAAGTGTAAGATCTAACTCAACAAAAAATGCATTCCCCAGTATTAGTATAGTTATTAGTATAATTATTATTATTTTATCTTTTTAAACAGATACCAATATACCAGATAGTTACTTTACCTCTCTGCTTTGAAGTCATCAGGTAGTCAGAAAAAATCGTTGTGTTTGGCTTGCCTAACCGTAGAGATACCTAAGTATAAGTAGGAAAAGAAGAATGACCACATATAATGCTATTTTTTTAAAGGATTGGCAGCATTAAAAGCAGTATTTTTTGAATTTCTAGAAATGCCTTAAGATTAGTAAAGTTAATATGCAATAAGCAAAAACTAAACATGAACATCTTGCTATTTGTGTAATAATGTACACTGTGCTCTGACAGGTTACTGTCATTCTTTACTATGCATTGCACTCCAGTATGCTTATTAGGTGCGTTTAGGGCTCCATTAAGAACGAATGGCAACGTAGCTTAGGAGTCTTTAGTTTCCCATATTAATATTCATCAGGTTTCCCATATACATGTTTTTGGTTGGTACTATCACATGCAGTGTTCAAAATCCATTGAAAGAGGGCTTGGCCTGGCTGTAGGTCCTTATAGATACAGAATCAAAAAGTCATTGTTTCTAACCATAGCACTCAGAAACAGTCAGAAGTCTGTAATTGGTGAAGGCAGCTGAAATGTAAGTGGGAACAGAGGATCTCAGGAATCCACTGGAAAATACAGGGTCCAATGTATCACAGAGGGCACTTAGAATCAAACAAGGTCACAGGGAATCACAGGTAACGTTTGCTGTTACAGGGGGCACACAGGACCACATAGGGTCAGGTGAGTCACACAAGGCACTCTTGGTCACAGGAGGTCACAGGGGTCAAAACAGCGGGGGGCTTAGCATCCGTGTGCTGCTATACTTTAAAGTGCCTTAGTCGGCCACAATGGCAGTAGCACTCTGGTTGAAACCTGGAAGAGCAGGTTGATGCATGACAGAAAGAAGAACCGTCACTGGATTGTAGATGCAGTTAGTGTAACAGTCACTTTTTTCTTCCTTATGACCTGATATGTCTTTCATTTCTGATGTCTTTGTCTTTAAAAGTGTTGATTTTCCTTTTCATGTTAACTTAGTGTGACATTTGCATATGCATTTGACACAATGGGCCTGATTTATTAAAGCTCTCCAAGACTGAGAAGATACACTCATCAGTGAAGTTGGGTGATCCATCAAACCTGGAATGAATTTCTTTAAAGTAATTTAAAGTTTGTTAGCAAATGTTTTCAATCCTGGAGCAGATCCATTCCAGGTTTGCTGGGTCACCCAGATTCACTGACGAAAGTGTATACTCTCCAGTCCTAGGGAACTTTAATACATCAGGCCCAATGGGAGCACAGTGGTTAGGAGAATCTCCTTCTCTACAGGTCTAAAAATGTAAGGTTGTGCACACATTTTGGTATGATTATTCAAGCCAATAACATTCCAAAAAGTTAAATTAATATCCCTATATTTATTTATTTTGCTTTTCAGATAAAAAAAAAACAAGCAAGTTAATTGTTTACAAAATTCATTGTTAATGTATGTGTAGTAATGTGTTGTTTATATTAGTTTTTATTATAAATACAAAATACACAACTTACAATGGAGTAATCCTGAATAAAGTTAAGCCGCGTTCACTTCAATTATCCAATCATGTCCCAACTAAAATCTTTCCTTCATATAGTCAACATTCACAGTGAATCATCCATTCATTTAGGAAATCAAGCTCATTGTCTTTCATCCTTTGAAATATTCAGATTTTCTCAATTCATCAGAAGTATTCTCTGTTAAACCATGTAAAAGTATCATATAATATTTATATCTATATATATTTATATGTTTTCCAACATATAGGAACACAGTGGTCTCCTTAAGTAAAATATATAACTTTATAAATCTCCAAATAAATTTTAATTAAAGTACTAATTTTAAACTTCATGGGGTCCATGGTATACACACTTAATTTCCACTGTTATAAATGCTTGTTTAGGTAGGTCATTATTGCAGAAAGCGGCAGGTGATGTCCCTTCTGCAGTAATGGGCCTGATTTAAAAAAGCTCTCCAAGACTGGAGAAAATAGACTATCATGAGAGAACCTTGGTGATCCCACAAACCTGGAATGGATGTCCTAAAATGTATTTGCAATTAGTTGAAGAATGTTTTCACTGGATCCATTTCATGATTGATGGATCGCCCAGGTTCTCCCATGGTAGTTTATTTTCTCCAGTTTTTGATAAATCAGACCCATTGTGTCTTACATGCCTGATCACTCCAGGTTTCTGTCAACAAAGCTAAGCTGTGTGGGAGTTACTTCACCTTACCACAGCCAATCAAGATAAAATGTGGATATGTGGAGTCCTGCGCATTTAGTTCTGCTTTAAAAAAAATAGTCTTAATGGATTCCTGTAAAGGGAACAGTGGGATATGACAAGATACAAAAATTAATCCAGCAAAATTTCAACTGCAAGTACTGTAGGGCAACTTCAAACCAACATATAAAGGGTTTTGGTGTACTTACTAGTCATATAAAGGATAATAAACGCAGACTAGATTACCTTGCTAGGCATTTGTCCTAAATCCACACTTGATTGAAGGGTGGAATTAGCACAAATAGGAAGCAAATTCTACTCCTATATGCATTTCCCACTAAAGGATTGCAGACCAGGATAAATTTGATACGTATTTATTGGTTACTAGAGCTATCTGCAACCCAAACACTAAAATCCTATAAATCTTAATGATTTGATCTGATAGTAGTTTCAAAAGCAATTTCTAAATTTTTCCATCTGTAGCTTTCATTAAAGTAATTTTTAATGTGTCACCCTCTTCTTATGTTCATAAATTGTTTATTCTGACTTGGGTGTCTCTCTGACTGATGTATGGAACCACATTTGGTTTCAAAACTAATTGTGTTACATTAGTTCCAATGCCCCGGAAGTTAACTACAAACTACTATCTGGTTGGTATTTGGTTCCCACTTTGGTCGCTAAATTTTCCTGTGGAATTGTCTCTGTGCTGTTTCGGAGGTTGATCACACTTGGACTCCTTTATACATAATTGGTGGGAATGCCCAGTAGCATCTGATTTTGGTCTGAGATCGTCTCCCCGCTGACCTCCCTCTTTTATCAACCTATACCTAAGGACCCCAAAATGGCTTTACTTAATCTCAAACCAGCCATGTTGTCCTCTCTCCAATTCTGTCTTGTGCAACACATCCTGACACAGCTGCCGAAATGACTCTGGCGGCAGCCTGGAAATCGCCTACCCTTTACTTTTAAAATGTAAAGACTAGAGTCTCCTGGTTCTTGACACAAGAAAAATGTTCTGCTCATCTCAATGACTTCATGGAACACGTTGACATAATCTGGTCGCCCTGGGTTCAGAAGTTCTCTCCACCCTCCTTTGATTGCACTCTTCTTTCAATTTGAACCTATTTCATGATTTCTCATGTTTTTTTTTCTACTTTGTTTCCGACTAGCTACCTCCTCTCCTCTTTCCCCCTTTACCTCTTAGCTTCCATGTCTTGCTTTTTCCTTTCCCTCCATTTCCTCTCTAACTTGCCTACCTTGTTCTTTCCTAAAATATTGTGTTATTTTGTTAGACGCACGGTTAGATCAGGTTATTTGATAATTCAGATCTATTAATATGTCTTTTTGCTTGCTATTGTTGATTTTTATTAAACTTGTCAGCTATGTGTGTAAGTACTATTCTCTACTCTTTATTATACTGTATCAATAAAAAATATTATAAATAAATTATTATTTAGTGGTTGAGTAGGAAGGTGGAGAGATACAAAGTAACATTAATTGTACTTTTGTATCTACCGTTTGAGTCATCATTCTGGATTTTTTAGGCCCACAGTAAAAATTTAAGAATTACTCTGAATTTTAATAGGTGTATAGGCATAGGCATCTATGATTTTGGAATAACTTGCGTTGCTGCACCCAATAAGGCTGTTATCTGTTCCTAACTTACTTTACCTCTATTTATACCTGGTAACTGCTTGGACGTTTCCATTTTTATGATGAAAAGAGGAAAAGTTAAAACCTATAGTGTTTACAGAAAAAAGCTTTTCAATAGACAATAGTTATTGATTTTTAACTTTAATGAGCAGATCCCAATGCTTCTATGCCTGATCTGTTGTGAAATTTAATAATTGTTAACTGATTGGTCCTTGTCTGCCTTGGCCTCCCATTTGAAGCTTTCATTGTACAGCTGATCTAATAGGGCATTGGTTGGGAACCATGTTCATTAGGTTCTGACTATGTGAGTACTATGATAACAAATAGCTAATAACAGCTATTAGCTTAATATAACATCAGCTGCTGTATGTAAAAAAAAACACAATATAAAGGATTCTGGGTTGTTGACCTTCTATGGCGTTGTCGAGCTCTCTTATGTAAAGACCCAACTTCTGGTATCTTCAGCATGCTTTTCAGTCTATGCTGCAGCAAAACTGGCATGTATGGATGTGCCATCCTAGAGTGTCTGTAATACCTGTGCAGCCGGTGGACAATACAAAGCATATACTGCTTCATACTATATACAGTGCAAGTATACAGTGCAAGTAGTGACAAGGGCACTAAAAGATTGCAAGACTCATAGAAAAACAGCCCTAACCAGTCTAAACTAACCCTAACTCTTCTATCCACTCAACATGGGCATTTTCAGGGACAAACCTCCCCAAAACCTTGTGATTGGTACGTGCATGGAAAGTCTTTATCTGGAAGCTTTTATCTATTGGTATGCAGTATGAGCAAGTAGTAAAAGGAGTAATAAAGAATATAGTATAACAGGAGTAATATTTTCTTCAAATTTTTCTTACTTCTTTTGTGTAAAACTGGAACTGAATAAAGCCTGTCTCTTCTTGATTCTCTATCCTGAAAAACTGAAGTCATAAAATGATGAGGTTCCTGAACTATATTGAATAGAAATGAGTCCTTAAGCTTCAAGAGAAGGTCAACAAATACTTATTAAGTTGTATGGTCATAGTTGATCAAAATGAGCAGTACATTGAAAAAAATATAATTGCCTAGTTTCATTATGGAAAAAAAAACTTTCACATTATCAACAATTTTAAATGTAATGTCTTAAACATAATGTCAAAAGGGTACCTGCTAATACAATGCCATTTGGTCCTTACGGATAAGTATTTGACCTTTGAAAGTAAAGTAAAATTTAGATAATGACTTGTTTTCAACAGTACTAAATATTATTTTAATCAAAGTTTGTAAACAGTGAATTTTAATCCAGATACATTGTTACTGTACTTTTTTGGTCATTGTTACAGCACGTAATTTTATATGCAACTTTATATGCAACTTTTATATGCAACATTTTCACTTCTCCTTGTTTTCATTTATTAGTTGGAGGGTGCTAATAAATTCCTGCTTGTGCTTTGCAAGTTTTGCTTTCACCTGTTGCCTTTCAGAGATTTATATCTTGTTCTACCTTTATGTAGTTCTTTTTATACAACGTACTTTTATACTTTTTTATTTTTACTGCAAAGGTGTGTTTTTTGTTTTTTTTTTAACCTTTTTCTTTTTAAGCAATATTCTTAAGTCCAAGTAAAACACCTATTCAACACTTTTCTGTCTGTAAAAAAAACTGCAATACTAAATTACATTGCTGTACAGAAGTCATTTGAAGTAGTAATTATTTGATTACTAACAACATGGAGAATGTTGCTTCATAAAAGTATCTGGTATTTTAATTTTTATTCACACAACCACCAAACTTCCATGGCCAAGTGTCTTCTGAGGTACCTTTATGATTTGCAGCCAAAAACTGTACAGTTAACCACTCCCAAGTGTATAACAAGCTGCTGCTATGCCTCCAGGGGTGGCAAACCACAGTGCAGATCAGCATGTTTGCAAGAATTGGGCCTGATTTATGAAAGCTCTTCAAAGCTGGGGTGAATACACTTTCATCAGTTAAGCTGAGTGATCTACCAAACCTGGAATTGATTTCTTCAAAATAATTTGGTATTTGTTAGCAAAAGTTTTGAATTCTGGACCAGATCCATTATAGGTTTGCTGGATCACCCAGCTTAACTGATGAAAGTGTATCGTCTCCAGCCATAGAGAGCTTTCATAAATCAAGCCCATTGTCTTTTAGTTTGTAGAGGTAGTATGGTTCTTGCTCCAGAGGTCAAAAGCAACATGTTATTCCAGAAACCATGCCACAACTGTATTTCAAATTCAATTTTGTGCAAATGCTTGCAAAAGTGAATCCCATTAGCTCCCATACAACTGAATAGAAGGAGTTGGTAGCATGGTTAAGCATGTTGTCTGAAAGGGCCTTAGCTCCCTCTGTATATGTTTTATTTTTTCCATTGTACTCAGTAAAAACAAAATATAAATATGAATGAAACCAAAATGTATCGCACCCTTCTGAATGCTCTTTTGTTTGAAAAAAAAACATACCAAAACAAAAAACACAATGCTATGCACCCTTCTTAGTGTAAATCGGTGCTACAGCTCACTACCACCTATAATGTACATTGCTATATGGATTGCTGTATGGATAGAACAACAACTGTTTCTGTGCTGGTGCTGATTCAAAGGGGCAATATAGCACACTGTAATGCATGATAAATATTGTTGCAGTGTATGTGTCATCTAAAGCTGCTTGGTTTGATCCCAATATTATGGAGACTGCAGCAGAAGGTTTCAAAAATCCTTTTCTTCCACACGAAACATCAAAATCCATGGCTGGAGTTAAAGTCATGCAAAGAGATTATACCTGGTGTTTCTAAAAAGATACAATAAAAACAGCCGGTAGAAGCTTGAAACCACCAGCATCTATCCATAATTAATGTTAGAATTAGGTGGCCAGAAACTTAAATGATTTTCTGGAAGGGATAATATATAGTTGCTGCTTGACAATAAAGGTGCGTACACACTTCCAATTTTTATCGTTCCAATCGAACGACGAACGATCGATTGGGCAAAAAATCGTTTGTAAAAAAGTAACCAACGACGCCGACGAACGAGGAAAGTCGCTGGAAACGAACGACCGGACCGACGGATCGGATTGGACGACGATCGTTGAACATCGTTCGTGTGTACGGTCGTTCGTTGATCGTCCATGTTCAGAGCATGCGTGATGAACGAACGTCCGTTCACTTTCCTGTCGTGCACATTCCTCTATCGCTCAAACGATCGTATCTATTGTGTGTACAATATCTACGAACGATCGTGTCGTTACCTCTATGTGCAGAATCGTTGCTATACGATCGTTCGTATATATCGTGCATGAACGTTCGTCGTTCGTTTTCCAACGATAATAATTGGAAGTGTGTACGTAGCTTAACACTTCCTGTTTCCACTTTGGATGTTGAGGGAAAAAGTGCACAGTATTAAACCATCTTGTAACCTGTGGTTTTATTTCTGTTTAGTATCTATGAGTCCCAGAGCACCTTCCAGTCAGAACCTGAAAAAGTATACTGGGATTTTCACAGGTCCAAAACTATCACATTAGGTTTGTTAGGCATTAAGTAATTTTGCATCAGAAATATATATATATATATATATATATACAGACAAATAATACATATCATGAATAGTAGCTGAACAATTTAGAAAACATAAATAATTATTTCATATATTTTTATTATTTTACAAATATGCATCATAATGTAGCTCCTCCAGGCTGCATATACTACATATAATACCAGATATGTCATTCTGTTCAATGTCTGTAGAATTTGCAATGTTTGATATGCAGCATGTTGTGGCAATACAATTATTAGGTGCTTTGTTAATATGTAGCCTTATTTTCTCATGTTGCTGTAAAGCCTCTTTGTGGATGGAGTTTTATTTGAAAGGATAATGGGGGACATTGTTTATCAGACTGAAAGACACAACTGAATGAGAAAATACATGACATCAGCCATTCTGTAGCTAAACTAGTAGCAGAGCCAGGTCCACTAAAATTGTGAGATGAATAAAGTATGAAACTTTGCTTCTTGATTTTATCAGATACAGGGAAAATAAATCGAAGGCTGTTAGTCAAGTATTTTTTCTGGCAGACACACATTGAAGAGAATGGGATTAGAAAGAATGCTCAACGCAAACTGTGGGCATTAAAGGATCACTTTTTTCCTAGGAAATAATAATTCTGGTTGCTAGATAAGACTGTCAATAAACAGACAGAGGGAACCAGGAACAAATATATAACATCAGAACCATTGGTAACCTATACAATTGGGATGCAATGCTCTATGAAAACAGATATCTTTCTATAGAAAAGTCTGAGCCACTAAGCTGCAGTAAGTTTTACAGTTGTTTGTAGTGCTACAAATGTGTTCTTCACCCCTTGTTTCCTCCCTTATCTTATTACAGTGCATGCCACAGCAGTGATATTGCCAGGACAGGAGATTGAAAGTCAGCTGACCCGTTTGTAACTATGTCTGCTTTTATGCAGCCACCAGGGAAGGTTGTCTGTTTGTCTATCAGGCCATTCACACAGTCTCAGTATTTCAGAAAATAATGTGTGATTTAAAAAATTGAACTGGGCCTTATAAAATAAACCATGGTTGTTACTTTTCTTATCATCATTCAGTCTGTTTCATTATAAATCATTATTTGTCACTTTTGGCCTTTAAAATCAATAGGTAGCAATTAAACTGTGTTGGTCTTTATCTTCATCTGACTTAAGAACCTTCATCAGTTTCCATATCCAATACTAATAAGAACAGGAAATAAACATCAAGTACAAGCAATATTCTGGATTGGTAGTAGTGCAAATTCTGGGACTGGCTTGACCTGGAGTCGATGCAAGGTTGTAAAGGTTCCAGAATGACAGATATTGGACACAGATCTCCAGATTAGGGATTTATTACATGAAAGTAGTAGATAACAGCATGAACAGACACCCTGACATTATTGTCTGTATTGCTAAATAACAACTGCCAAGTGTCCATAATGGGAAATTTCATTGAATATACATTTTATAAAAACCACATCATGAACGGTGAGCTGAGTTTGTAGAGGAGATGATTACTTCAGGACATCTGAATGATACAGGGCAATGTAATTTATTTATATGGGTTTATATATATGTATTTATTTATTTATAGTATTGATGTTAATGATTTTACTTTTACTAATCTTTAAATCTTGGAATGGGGCAATGTAAACAAATGCAGTTAGTCTGCAATACACATTTTCATTTTTTGCCCTGTTTTTTTTTAACATGTAGAAAAGTATTGGTACACTGTAGGGCCAGATTAGCAATTTTGAAATTGTGACCTTTGACAGTATTTCTGGCATTTCTGTTGGCTGGTATTAGTTTTCAGTGCCACGCAGAGCTTTTGTAGTGAATAAAACAGAGCATTAAAAATAAAATAATCTTCACATAACTGTTCTACTAGCAACTAAATATATATATAAAATATAAATATAATAAACAACCACCATTAGATGGCAGCAAGCAGCTGTTTAAACATGTGTTTCAATGAAAAAGTGCAAAAGGACATCTCAGCAGTGTAAGTTTTTTTTTCTATGAATAAACATAATTTTTTGATTGATTAATGTGTTGTGGCTTTTGAATGGGACCCATTGAGTAAAGTATATAATGACTGCTCAGGTTTCAATTTAATTGTAGTTATAGAATTCGAACTGTGGTATCTTATGTCTCTTTGTTGGAACTCAACTTCAAGCTGATTTCTATGTTATAAGTATATGCTTTTAACTCATTATTAACACAGTAAATGTAGGTTTTACATTTCCTGTGCTGTCAAATTTTCAAGTCATTGGAAGATATTTTTTGCAAACTGTTAACACAATTATGTTATGCAATGAGTATTGCTTTATAAAATCAGTTACTCATGTGGTGCTTTTCCATTTCTTTCCTTGGGAACTATTTCTATTTAATGCAATTATCTGAACAATTACCCAGTAATTAAAAAAAAGCAAAGTACTGATTGTCAAATGTACATGTAGTTTTTAGTTACCTAACCAAGGTAAAGATAAAAACCCACCTTTTGGCTTGCACAGAAACTGGCACATGGGCCAGGTCTCAAATAATAATAATATGCTAACAAATGGTGGCAAAATATCATGTTAATCACTACAATGAACAAACTAATAACTGGTTGGTGGTTGGTGTATCAAAGTATTATAATGTGATATAATCATAATGTAATATAATTTAGTATTTGTGCATGGTATGGAAAATCGGCGGAAAGCAACCAATGATAAGCTTTGGCATTATTTGAAATTATTAATTATAATTATTTAAAATGAATGTAAGAACATTCTGTTCTAAGGGATGTTAGGAGGCGCTTATTTGTCAGAGGATCCCTCTCTGTTCACCACCTCAGTTTCACATTCCCTGTGTATTCTTTCCACCTGTACTGCATGGAACATTATAGGAGATTAAGTAATTAATTGTCCTTCCTCTCCTCGGCAGCTTGCAGCATCCTCAGTCTTTTTAGTCATATGTCTGAGATGTATCTATCTCGGCAAACCCGAGATGCTGTGAACAGCTGGAGGGGATTGGAGGGTATGTGCCATAGCCAATGAGCAGTCTAGTTCCTTGACATGGTGTTGCCTACAATTGGCTTCTAGTCCTATAGATTCTCAGTTTCCAGTCACGAGTTGCCTGTTGTAGTGGAAAGCATGTCTTACGTATGATTTTCAACCGGATTACCAGTTGTCTGGTTTCTGACCCTTTAAATATTTGCTGCCTGGACAAACATTTGCTTGTGACTGTGACTTTGCTCTACCTTATCCCTCGGATACCTTGTTTGGCTGCCTGAAAGAGAACATACATATCATCCACAAACATAAGAAGAACTATTTAATACTGATAAGTGTCTATAATACTGAAAACTACCTATAAAATGTACCTTTAAGACTTCACTATGCTCACCCAAACCTCACACACTACCTCGAGAGGTTACCAAAGTTTAATAAAGCAACATGTGTAAAACAGTCCACCAGATTTTGATGGCTTCACAATTTGTAACCCTTTTTCATTTAGCAATTTGTATCTTATTTATGATGGTTATTTGGCCAATGGTGTTGGTAGGTGGATGCACTTGTAGCTTGTAAATTTTTCCTTGATGCGCTGGGACTACTGATGGCTCAGTAGTATGACATCACCACAAGATGGGAAGTCTAAAGAACCATGGAATTTTCTAATATGTTTATTTACTGTGCACACATACATTTGTGTTTATTGTACCACAAATCTAATTTTTACATTACTAGTTACTAAATAGTTTCCAGTTCTGTTGAGCAGAGTTTTTCATAAAGCCAGGCTGAAATAGCGTTAATGCTAGGTTCAGAAGGAGAGGAAGACAATCCCGCAGGGATAAGGATAGAAAATACCACTAGAGTGGTTGCCGAGCCAATAGTACATAAGAGAAAAAGTGGAAAGATAGCGGCTCTTTATGGCAGAAAATAAGTCTAGCATGACATAAAACATTTTATTTCAGTTACTAAAACATATACTTAATAGAAACATAATTGGTAAAAGAGTCCATGGCAATGTTTAACCATGACCCTATAAAATTCTCTCACTAAAGAGTCCAAGATGTGGGTCAGTACTGTACTTATGGTCTCTCCCGATGCGTTTTGCCCTAAACAGGCTTCCTCAGGGGATTCTGAGACCCTAGAAATTACATTAATGATAGTATAGTATAGAAATTTCTATAGTATTCTTACAATTTTGACAATTTTGAAATAAGCTGATTCATCTAAATAGTCTTGACTTACTTGGTATATTGTCCTCAAGAGAAGAAGTTGGAAGAGTACATTCAACCCAGAAAATGTCACAATAAAGAGCCGCTATCTTTCCACTTTTTCTTTAGTGTTATTGCTACTTTTTCAAGACTATAGACATTAAAACTAATATTATATTTCCAATCTTATGTATTCTGGTAATACATGTGATGTCACACATCATTGTGGTCTGCCTCATATGTTAGCCTGTTTACCAATGGCCTGACAATTACCCAAAAAGACCCAAAATTGGACAACCATTTTCTCCTAAGCAAAACACCACAATGCACAATGGCCATGGTAGTACCTTACTGAGTATTGTAAAAGGGTTCAATGCTTTTGGGTGTATTGGGGTGCCATTAAAAATGAAATTAATTACAATGCACTATAGTGCATTAGTGTGGGCTATCTGGGCGTGCAATGCCCAGAGATATCCTCTAATGCCTCTAAGATATCTATACTTTTGAATATGCACATAAGGCATGTGTTAGTACACAGTTTTGTTAATACCGGCAAACAGCTTCTTCTTAACCTTATATACCAGCAATTATCCTTCTTGATATTGCCTCAATAGGATAAAAGTGACTGTGACAAGGCTGCAGCTATTCTATTATAATAATTCCAATAATAAAATTGCATGTTGGCACCAACCTATGCTGACCATCACTAGGGCCAGCCAGCTTGGTGTCGTAGGGACCACAGCTGCTAATAAAAATGTCAAATAGTCTCATCTGCCAGTATACGGGCAGCTTATCTTCTGTTTTTTGGATAATTTGAACATAAAATAAAATGTTTTCAGATTTCACTGCTTTGCAGAGGCTGGAAAAGGTTGACAGCTAAGCTTGTTATAAGTATATAATTTATTTGTTATTATCAATAGGGTTTTCCAATAAAGGATAACATACATTATATAGTGGTGGACATTTCCTAAATATACATTTTATGCTTGTAGGTCCTGTTAATTTCCCATTTTATTAAATGTTCTATGTGTCTGTTTTAACTTGTATAATTTTAATCTTTGCCAAGATGCCTTGGCAATTATACTGCAATAAAATGATTCATGCAACTAATGATATTAATTTATGAGAGCATTAGACAAAATATACCTTTGTATTACTGTTTTATCAAGCGATAAAATGACTTAGTTCCCCTCTGTTTTAAATCTTTATGATTGCATTTTCACTATTAATCTGCTATACTAACATGCAGAACAAAATTGATAATATAAGAACAGCACAGTTGCCTGCTATTAAATGTGTCCTTAAAATATTGGTCAAATAAAATACTGCATGAAATGTATCACCTATATGAACTATATAAGGCTAAGGCTTATAAATGTGAGCTTATCCTTTGCATTTTATTATCTTCGCTTATGAATCTTTGCTTTAGTAAAATATGATATACAATACTTGGTAATGTCTCATTAAGTTTGAATTCATTATATCTCTACAACTTTAAATGTACCTACTTGTTTGAAAACAATCAGAACATATTTGGCACAGTGTATTAGTTTAAATTGTTTCTATTTGTTGGTAAAGAGCTGAGGGGGACAAAGTTAGTCTGACACTGCCAGACTGTGGTCATCATTAGCCTAGAGCGGGGGTGTCAAACTCTGGCCCTGGGGCCGAATTTGGCCTCCAACAGCCTTTTTTTGTGGCCCCCAAAGGAATGCTAAATATGAACTGCAGCTGGCCCGTCGCTGATTTGAATTAACGCCACTACTACAATTCCCAGCATCACTTGTGTCTATAGACCAGCCTATGCATGGCCCCATATTGGACTGTTTTATAGAGGCAAATAATGCTGGGAATTTTAGTAGCAGTGCTATTTCAATGAAGAGGGAGTTTCAGCGGCGGGCCACTCATAAGATTTAGCTCAACATTCGCAGCATCTGGCATTTCCAGTACTTCCCCTCAGCTGTACTTTTCCTTGCTACTCCAAGGCATGGACTTGAATGGTCAGATTTTCATTGAAGAATATTGTTATTATTATTGTTAGCCTGTGCAAAAAGTCTACCATTGAAATTTAACTCAGAAGGTTACAACTAGAGAAAAAAAAAATTCTCTATTATAAGCATATTCCAGATTGAATAAGAAGCAAAACATCGTTGTTTCCATATGAAAAGGGTTTATATCTAATGAGAAGGAAAAATTTCTTCATCATTTCTTTCTTCATTTTTTCAATAAATTTCAAAGTTGGCCCGCGACTTTGTCGAAGTTTTTAATTTTGGCCCTCTGTGTATTTGAGTTTGACACCCCTGGCCTAGAGGTTTGGGTTTCAGCATTGTCAGTGTGATTGGTATTACCAGCCTGATTACAGCAAGGGGACAGAGTAGTTATTTAAGGGCTAGTAAATATGGGAAGATTTTCCTTTTCCATCCTATGATCCTATTTACCTCCCAATACAAAAACTAGAACTAACCCAACTCAGCTGCTGAAAAAGCAAGAGACAATTTGGGGGGGGGGTTCTGATTTTGGTTGGGAATAGATTCCACATGTTGGTAAAAAACTTACATCAAAAGTACATAAGTGTACATACAATTGAATATGTCAAATCAGAAATCCAATCACTCTATCTTAAAAAAAATGATTGCAAGAGCAGAATCTGACCTAATAGAATATTGATCAGGTTGGTCCAATAAGTACAAAATCAGCAACTAATCTGCATGTGTTTTGGGGAAACATTTACTAAGCTTAGTTGATGGGGTACAGGTATTTTCACTTTGAATTACCCAATCATGCACTAGAGAGGTAAAACATGATTTTTGACTTCATTCACATCAGTGAATGATTGAAGTGAACACAACTTGATCCTCAATCCTGAGCTAAATGTATATTAACTTTCCTAAGTAATCAGTATTTTAGTACTCTTTTAATCAAAATCCATCCTTGTTCTTGGTTCTGGTTTACTAAAGTGACTGTGATCACTTGTAGAAAATATTATTTTTTCAAATTCCTCAGTAAACTATTGCTGCACATCATTTAATTTAATTCACTCTGGCAAATTATCTTCATTTTGTGCATGCAATCACATCTGTTGGTAATTAGCTGTAAATTTAATTAGAGGAGATTGATGCTGTAGTGCTGAATGGTCCACCTCATGAGGTCTACTACTGCTGGTCAAGAAATATTTTTAAATGAATCATATATATATTGTAGCCTTTTCAGTTCTCAATTACCTGTAGAGGTCTTCATTCTAGAAAGATCAGCAAATAATAACATAATCTACCAGCTCTGCTAGTTTCTGAGGGGCAGAATATTTGTTACAATAAAAAGTGAGTTGGTGGATTCAAACTTCCTGGATTATTGGCTCCCAAAAAGGTTATATTTCAATTCATTTGTATTACATTTGTTAAATAAAGCAGGACATTTTACAAAACTGCACAAAAAAGTGTATGAAAAGGTATTTGTTAAAATGGCAAATGATTAGAATATTTCAGTGGTAGGACAGACATATCTTTTATTTGACAAATTGCAATTATAACACAATATTTGGAAATGCCATCTGCAGCAAACATTAGTCATATTGCTATATTTTATTTAAAAGTCATATAAGGTAATGGATGCACAAATAGTGTAACATTACTAAGACCAAGTGAAAGTTGTAGGATCTGCAATGATTGGAAATAAATGACTTCAGACACTCTCACAAATTCAAGTAAAATTACTTGTCACAATTTTATTTGATTTAGTGTTTGGGTATAAAAAAGTTTTTTACATTAGCGTGGGAAGTTTGGTTGTACACTGTGGCAGTGCATGGAAGGAAAATTGTATTAAGTCTTATTTATAAAACATCTCTTGTACCCACTGCAGGACTTTGCATTAGCTAAGGATGTAATGCGTATGTACTATTGGTATAGAGGAATGTGTTACATTATATTTCTTGCTGCTCTGTACTTGCCAATTGCAGCAAAGCTCTTCAAATAAATTGACATTTTCTACGCTAGTTTTTATTATAGCTAAGTCTTTAGATCAAAAACACCTTTGTGTCTCCTAACTGCAGTTGAGATACTAACTAAATATCAAATCCAAGTAAAATAAAATTCTTGTCTTCATTTTTAATCCTTTATTGAATTTCAATGAATCTGATCTCCTGTAGCCTCAGTGTAGCCACTTCCTATCTATAGACATGTACACACCAGTGATGGCTGCACGGCATTTCTTAGATTGTAACAAAAGTGGAAAATAACTGTATAATAGGTGTTGATAATCTGTAGTTTCCATTGGAGGTGTGTGTTGGTTGATTAACAGAAAAAGCAGCCAATGTCTACTTATTGACCTTCATTGCAGGATCTGCAACATTTTTTATGTATAACACTTATAATTCAGGCTTTACGCCTAATGTTGGTTAACGTTTTATACTGAGTTGTGCTATCTATGTCATGGTGATGATTTCCGCTTCCTATACATGTAAAATTTTTAACTTTCTTTCCAAGCTTCCCCACCTTACCCAAAATAGATGTTTTGCTTGGCGTTACATTTATTTTATTGGGGTTTGTTATTTAAAAAAGGTAAATGCTCATGGAGCCCAGTAAAGCTCTGATCACTTCCAACATCCAATCAACTGTTGGGGAAGGGAAAGTGGAGGTTAGTTGCTCCATCCCAGCACTCAGTTGCCCCCAGGATTTCTGTGTATAAAGGATGGCATCTGGGGAAGGTCTGACAGAGGACCAGGGCCCACTAGAGCAGGACAGGGAACACAATGGGAAGCCAGTCAGTCCAGGGTCAGTAACGGCAGTAATGCAGTACTGGGGAGTCCAGCAGAGGCAGGTTCAGAAAACAGAGCCAGAGGTCATACACAGGTAATCCACCCGCTAAAGAATGTCTCCAAGGGTAAAGACAAACCAGAATCAAGGTCACAAATCCTCCTATTCCATTTATATTGCAGGGGATAATTTATGACATAGTCCTTTGGACAGATAAAATACTGCTTCAGAACCACCTACCAAGGCAGTTGTACAGAGCTCCCAATAGCTCCCATTGTAGTCCCACTGCCAGTCAACTATCTACGAAAATTGACAGGTCACATTTTGTAAATGCAAAGTGGATTTGGGATTTTAGGCATTGGTGCGTGGTGAGCAGTTCAACTGCCAGGGAGCCACTGGTTTTAAACATTAGTGTGGAGAAGCCCTTAATGAACACTCATCCTATAAAGTCAAAAAACACATCCGTTTTTTCTTAGTTCATTGAAACTGACTGGGAGCACTTTGTAGAATATTACAGCACTTTCCGCCGCTGTACTGCATATTTCAAGCTTCCTGGTTACTAGATATGCTGAATTATGGCAGTAGAAGTTTTTCTTTGATATAAAACATGGAACATAGCTTTTTATAACGTATTATTGTGAGCAATTTATCTTTTTTCCTTACTTTTTGCTTTATGACATCACTGTTTCCCCTTCCCAGTGATTTTGTATGAAAAGACCTACAATAAAGAACACAATGTCAAAGATGAATTGATTTTTCGTATTCATTTGTCACCACAAAAGGAGATTAGAACAGCAAATTTATGACTCAGGATGACTTCTGTTTTCTGCTTTATGACTGACGGTCTGTAAGTATACAGAGACATATTACAAAAAAGCCACAAAGAGCATACAGCCATTACATCAGGAAATGAATTATATTTTAAATATTTTTACCTAGAGTATGTTACATCACTGTGATTTTTATGTAAGAGTGTCACAAAAGATACACAATGCTTCAAAAGATAGCTACAAATAGTAAGCAGTTTTATTGTTAAAGAATATTCAAAGAAAAGCCACAGGACAACTAAGATAAAGTCAGGAAAAACCTAAAGCTAACCCCCCCCCCCCGCCCCAAGAAAAACGAACTAGTTATTAAATTATTAACTAGTAAAATTAACTAGTTATTAAATCTGGTGACTAAAGGAATAGGAGCCTTTTTACCTAACAAAGTGGATGCATATTAAGTGAATAAGGTAAATGTGTTGACGTCAGTCATCCAATCATAGTTAGACAAAAAATTCTTGGGTGGTAAAATATAAACTGCCTCCTATTTATTACTAACTTAGCATTTATTGGGCGGTATAAATAGGCTCTGCTTCTTTATAAAATGAGCCCAGTAAGTCAAGCTTGTTTACCTTTGTTCAACATTTGGCCAAACAGACATAAATGCTTGTCTTTAGTCAAAGTAAGACAGTCCCTGACACCACCCCCAATAAAAAAAACCCTTGACACCAGCAGCCAATAAAAAAACTCCCCACCATATGAGCTTTCTCATTGGCTGGTCATGTCATTCTGTTATATACAAACAGGAGTAGCAAAGGTGAGTAGAATGCCTGAGGTGCACTTTCAATCACTTCTCAAAGGTGTTTACCTTATCAACCAAGCACCTGTAAGCATGTAAGCTTTGGTTCAATTTTGACTAACATCATTTATCTCTGTTTGCCCAAATGTTGACCAAAGTTAAACAAGCAAAGCTACTTAAAATGCCAAGGGTTCTGATATTGTAAAAAAAACAAACTTGGCTTACTGGGCTGATTTCCTAAAGAAGCAGAGCCTATTCCTACCACCCAATGAATGCTCACTAGATTAGTAATAAATAGGAGGCAGTTTATATTTTACCACCAAAGAACCCAATGTGAAAAAGGAAAAAAATTATGTCTAATTATGATTGAATGACTGATGTCAACAGAGTTTTCCTTATTCACTTAATATACATCCACTTTGTTAGGTGAACAGGCTCCTACTTCTTTAGTAACTCAACCCTGCTGACTTATTCAGTTAGGAAAAAAATACAAAATAGACAAAAATATCAGAAGCCATAACAATGGAGAATTATATTAAAAATAAAACAATATACTACCTAATCAAACAACTTTAAGGTGCATTCATTGGAATTTAGTAAAGTGTCATCATATGGTATATATGAATAATTTTACTGACCTAACCAATTTTCATTGGTACAACTAGAAGAAAGAACAACTAGAAGAAAGAACAAAATACTAATCTAATAAGAAAATCCCTTGAAAGAATGACTCACGACATGTAAAAATGTCAATATTTTACAGCAAAACACAAATAACACTTAAAATGTTGAAACATAACACAACATAATTACAATAACAATATCACATAAAATCTAATGAATGACAAAGCTCATTATAAATGTGCACCTATATCTAGAAATTATTGGCTCATAAATTAAGGTATAATTTCCACATGAGCTGTAAATAAATTCAGTAAATGCATTAATGCCAAAGTAGCAGATTTAATAGTAAATTCAGTTTATCTTATCCCTGGAGTGTGCTATATTATTACAGTTGGTACAGTCTTCACTTCAGTGTGGTTACTAATTGTAAAAAAATGTCCAGACATAATTCAGAAATATAACATTGTATATCCAAACCAATCAAGAACACAATATTTAATATATAAGTACAAGATCAGCTAAAGTAAGTCTTAAGTTTATTTTATGGCATGATTGGCATAATTCCTTTTTTTATATATAGTTTTCTTGAGCTGTTTTCTTTTTTTTTTACACCATTGCACCATTTCTTACATGGAGATTAAAATGTAAAGAAGCGACAGTACTTCCTGTTGCCAGTGGACAACCCTAAACCACAGCTTTACGAATGTCAGCAGCATTGTCAGCTTACTTTTAGATCTCCTTTAGTAGGTCATTGGGCTGATAAACTTGATAGGCTGTCGAGCAGTCAATAGAAGAATTGCACACATCAGGCTGAAACCCCTACTGCTAGATGTGCGATGGTGGTCCTGTGTTCTTAGTGCACAAAAAAGAAATGTGAACCAGTAAAATTTGCTTAAAACTGAACTCCAGGCCAATGTAAGGCTACGTACACACATCAGATGATTCTCGTCCCATTATCATTTCAGGGCTAGTAACAGATGAGAATCTGATGTGTGTACAGTGGTCGTCCGACATTGTTCATGGATCCGTCCTGGCAGAATGTAGCCACCGTAGGGCAGCAGCAACTGTGGAGAGGGGAGTGTTGGATGGAATAATAGATTGCATAAAAAATTGAAGCTTAACTCAAGCTAACATATTTTTTATCAGTTGCAGAAACAGTTTCCCTTTTTAGACAAAGCTAATTACAGTTATATTCCATCATTTGTATTGTCTTTTCTTATACATTGCTGACAGCAAAATATCTTATATCATGTCCTGTCTACAGCCACAATATATTATTAGGTTTATTATTCTCAAGTATTTTAGTCATTAATACCGAAAAACAAAATATAACAGGGACTTTTCTTTCTTTACAGAATATCTCTAAATCTGACTAAAGACAAATAGTAGAATACAAATTGAAGTCATTACCTTGCCACCAACATCAAACACTATTGATTCATCTAGGTTTAATCAATTTGCACAAGCCCCAATGGTAGTCTGTCAAATCCTGCGCACATACCAGCTGCAGGAACTTTGAAACAGATCTATTGTTCTCCCAAAATGCTTTCATTTTTTGATTTGTAGCCAAGCAAAAGCTAAGCAACAAAATCTAATAATTCAAAAATGTATTCATTAGTAACCAATAACAAACCAACATGATAATAGCTTTACATACATGAAACTCTTTTACAAGTGTCTGGTGTGAGTCTATGTTTATTTCTGGAGTTTATTTATGATGTTTTAGTCCTTTTAATATTTTGTAAAATTATGTTTGCAAAACTAGCTTGTAGCTCAAATTAACTTTAATCAGTTTAAATCGTCTAAATGCATTCAGGTCCAGCAAAATTAAAGGTTGCTAAAGTTTTCTAGTTCATTTTCTTTAGAATGTGGCCACAGCCAAAATAAAAAAAAAACTTTCCCAACCCAGAGAAGGACCCTTGAGCCTAGTACTAGGAATGAATGAGCTGCAAATGTTCACATACATCATTTGTCTTTCCGACCTGGCCAATTAAGATGGACAAAGAAAAAAAGTCTTTTGTATTTTAAGTAACTTATAAACGTATCAAGAATTTTAAATTTTAGTCTTTTCCTTTGCTGTTATTTTTAAAAAATACATCTGATTATCTATTTGTCCTATTCACATAATATTCATACTGTTTATAGTTATTTTTGAGTGGAAAAATTTGTGAATTCTGGGTCAATGTTGTGTAAATTGTTTGTTAAAACATTTTAAAATGCACCCAGATGATCCTATTTTTGGCACATCCTAAGTAAAAGTATCTGAGTGCAATATCCCACAATTATTAGTGTTAAAAACCAGAAAAAGCCTAGAAAGTAATTCACATAGGCAGAATTTTACATTTCTTATGGAGTTCCATGCACAAAATGTTCAAAATGCCTCTAGTGTTCTCATGGATGGCATGGATACAAGTACTCTTCACTATTGTCAGTTAACAAAAATATTATAGCTGGCAGCAGATTCAAAGAGAAAGTTCATTTTTATAACATACACCCAATCACTGAATCTCACATAAGCTTTAACATGTTTTTTTAATTTAAAAGTCATTCTAATTTTTTTAATCTGCAGGGTTTGGTAAATAATATCTAGTGATCCTACTTCTTGTTATAGCATATAAGCAAAACTGTGCCTTGTTGCATATATTCTCACAAAAACCAAACGTGATCATGCAGAACATGCACTCAAAGTGCTCTATTCATAAAACTGGGAATCTGACATTCCCTCAAACATTCCCTGGTGGGATTTAATAAGTGCCATTCAAACACATGGTCCTGGAAGATTACCGTTTGTGGTTGTGTGATGGAATGTCTAATTCCCTGTTTTATAAATAGAGCTGAAGGATATTAATGTGACCTCAAATAAATCCTTTTTCAATGACATCCAAAAGATGATTCTGTGAGTTCCACAGTCCTTCAAAACAATGGGCCTGATTTATGAAAGCTCTACAAGGCTGGAGAGAATACACTTTCAGCAGTGAAGCTGTGTGGTCCAGCAAACCTGGTATCGATCTGGTCCAGCATTCAAGACATTTGCTAGCAAATAGAAATGCATTCCAGGTTTGCTGGATCACTCAGCTTCAGTGGTGAAAGTGTATTCTCTCCAGCCATGGAGAGCTTTCTTAAATCAGGCCCACTATCTCTGCAACCAAAATAGTGTTACACTCTACAATGTGTTCTTCTCCACCCCTAAAGTAGAACGAGACCAAAATAAAAAAATACAGCCAGGCAGGTCCTTTATTGCAGAAGGGACAGGTGATGTCCCGTGTGCAATAAAATAAACTTACCTGTCTGATTGCAATTTCTTATTTACAGTCAGCTGTCGGCACTTCATTGCAGGTGCCCCTATCGTCATTTAGTCTGTTTCCAGGTGTGAGCTTTTCTGATTGGCCAGGCTGGGATGACTTAACTCCCGCCCTGGCGAGGTGCATGTCCTAGCATCCTAAACAGAACTGCCTATAATGAATACACAACTTTTACTGTTTTAATGTTTTGTGTTCGAAATTAGCTCCTAACAGAGTCCAACTGAACACTATTGCATAACAAGATACTAAATTAGTTTAGTAGTATTGCAAAAATTATAAGTGGTTACATTCAATATTCATATTACAATCAAATCTCAAATTCCCAACGCATTGTTGTATCCTGCCTTCAAAAAGCCTGCTCTCTGTCCTCCATTTCCCTATATTCTTGAACATAACAGGCTTGGCAACTCAAAACTACTAAAATATAGTTTAAGCTCTCCTGGGATTCCACAACCTTTTGCAGAACTATAGTTACACTTTAAGGAGTGCCTCTTACACTTTCAGCAGGATCCTGAAAATTTAGCAAGCTTTTTCTTGTCATAGGGTGACTGTTCTCCTGTGTTGTCACCTGGTCACAAGGGCTTGTAATGGAAACAGCAAATAGCAATAAGTTAAAATATTACTTTTTTTTCCTTTATAATGTAAAGCATTGCATTATCCACCCCAGAAAATAAACACATGCTAAGAAAAGATAGCATACCTTTTTTTGAATAAAATCTCAGATTTTTGTTTTAATCACAGTGATTGAGATAATACAAATACAAAGAAAAACCTACAAAATAGATACGTTTTTGTATCATTTATAAAATTTTCATCTTTTTTTCACTTTTTAAGCATATTTGTTTATTTTACTTTTTTTTCCTATTGTTTCCCAAATACCAAAAAAAAACTATTATTAATAAAAAACCAAATGGGCATTAATAATATATCTTCATTGTGTTAACAAATGTGACCTTTTTCATTCATAATATAGTAAACTGGCTTTTAATCCACTGAGAAAAGGCTTTATTTAGATAAAGGAACTTTTTGAATTAATGGATTTAAAGTCTTTTCATTGGATTATGAAGGAGAAGGTGAACTGAGGACATTGATAAGTAACTCCAATGTCCTCAGTTCTCACTATAATACTCAATGAATAGATGTTTTTGCAATAAAAAGCCAATTGTAGTTAAAGCTTTTTGTACTGCACAATGATTTCTTGGGGAGAAGAGTGAAAGGAGTGGAATGGCTGTTTGTTTACAAGAAGCAGATTTTGTCTCTTAAAGTGACAGGGACTTTAACTGTGTTTATGAACAATGAATGATCACTTTTTAAAAAAAAAACGTTTTTTAAAATTCTAGTTTATCCTCGGTAGCTTTAAATTGCTTCTTTTTTCTTTTATGTAAGACAAAATTAAAGGACATTTTTTCCAAAATATTACTTATGTAATCTCCACTGTGTACAATCTGGAGCAAAAGAATCAATAAGTAATTTTGGTAAAAGAAAGGTTAAAAAAAGGTACAGAGAGATTTGTTTCCCGTGATCCCGTGATCCCATGGTCCACCACAGCCTTATACTTCCCTCTCTCAATACTCTGTCCAGGAGCTTTTCTATGCCCAGTAAAGTGTGCTTACACCATGGCCCATGCAGACACCTTGCTCATGCAGTACACTATTTTGTATCCCCATAGCATTCCTATACCTGGACCAGCAGAGCCCTGTCCTTTCATCCAAGCTGGCTTACCTATCCTTCTCCCTGCATGGGTGCTGCAGCATCTTTACCCAGCTATACTGTTCAGAATGGAGCATGGCGTCTTTACTACCACTAATCCAGTGTCACTTTATACACCAGAACCCTGTTCCATTTCTGCATTGTACCTGCACCCCATTCCACAAGCCTCCTTTCCCAATGGGATGCTATAAGGTTACTGGGCAGTACCTGTTTACCTGCGGGCAGACCAAATTCACCTATCCAGCCCTGGTTGTGAAGCAAGGATAATGCTTTGCTAGACTGGATACTGGCTGTATGTCGGACAAGCCTGGTTTACTTTAAGGCTTTTTATTTTAATTGTAAAAATGACTAAAAGGAAATAAAGGGATAAGAGTTAATCACCCAATGAAAATAAAGGGAAAAAAGCAAACCAAATGCAGCTACTTTGTCTAAGGACTGATAAACTGCCACATATTACATGTTTCTCTTTAAGTTTAGAAACACTTTAAAGTGCAGGATTGTTTGGTGAAGCAATTAAAGATGTTGTGTCAGTTTTTTAACAAAAGTAAATTAGGATTATAGCAAAACAGCATGAACCAACTGTTGATTAATTAATCAATGTAAGCCACCCCTTGTCTATAGAGAAATAAACAAAAAAAATGTTCAATTCATTGTGACAACTGAATACATCAATCATCATCAGAAGCTGTAAGCACATTCACCTTTCAGCGACTTAGTGTGTTACTATTTCCCTTCTATATTTTCATGGTATTACCAACATTCAGTTTTATTCAGTAATAATATTTTATCTCCTAGATTGTAAGCTCTTCGGGGCAGGGTGGTCTCCTCCTCCTGTGTCACTGTCTGTATCTGTCTTTCAGTTGCAATCCCTATTTAATGTACAGCGCAGCATAATATGTTGGTGCTATATAAATCCTGTATATTATTAATAATAATAATAATAATAATAATAATATTAAAAATGTTTAAGAGACTATGCAGGTATGTGTGTGTGTGACTGTATGTGGGCTTTAAAAGCCAGCATGAGCAATCTCACTGATCCCCACTCTCTTTTTATTTTAAAACTGATTTTGAATGAAAGTAAATAAAATTATTGTTCATCCTTGTGTATATATGTGTACAGTCATAGGGGTGCTAGGATGAAGCAACTTCCATGCACATGAGTGTCATCCTGACCTGGACAATAAAGATGGCTAAGAGACTGAATCTGGATGAAGACCAGTTAAAAATGTCAATGGCGGAGTAACAAGGGATGTTTTCAGGTATGCCTTTGTTAATGGTAATGTTTATTTATGCATATCACAGGGCAAAAGCGTGTGCATCAGCAGCTTTGAAGAGGATACCTATGTTGTCAATGAGCCAAAATGTCTAAAGTGCTAATAAGTAAATCAGCATCCAATGATGCTGAATACCCGAAGAGGAGTCTGAAGGTAGATAGCTATTTTGATGAGGTCCTGATAGATGTGGGAGAGAATGAACCTGGGGAGTGTCAGAGAGGCTTCAATGTTCAAATCCAAGAACATGGTTGTAGTGGCAACCAGATAATGGCAGAGAGTTAGAAAATGTCATCACTGAAGGAGGCCTAACTATGAAATAAGTATTCCATAAGATTTAAGAATTAAATATTTTGTCAAATGATGAGTTTGCTAAGTTTAGTTCCATTTTGATAGCTGCGGTCGTAAAGACTTGTGCCGCCATCTTTGTCTTCTTTTCTGGGTTCTTCATCCTACATCACTCGACTCAGGTGCAAGATCAGGTGACGTAGGAAAAAAAATTTGCTGATCTCACTGCACATGTGTGAAATCGGCAAATTTTTCTCTTTGAGCAAAAAGGCTCCAAAGATGCTCGGGCATGTGCAGAAGGAGCAACCAAGAGCCTCCTGGGATGCCATACATAGGTATCCCGGGAGGCTTTGCGCTCCCATTCATTCTCGACCGCCTAGGCGGCTGAGAATTAGGGGGCAGTGCTGCACCCTTTTTTTTTACAAAAAGGGTGTTGCACCTAAAAAAAACATAGTTTTTACTTTAAATAAAAGGGTTCTCTACCCTTTTATGTAAAGTGTAATTTCTGAATTTAGGTACGCTTTAGGCAACAAAATCCAAATGAATTCTCTGTCTCTAATGATGCCACAGTGAACATAGATTTAGTATAATCCACATCATTATCATAATCGTTCTCACCTGGCTGCATTTTAATAAAAATGTTGATGGTATTTCCATGGTGAATTCATATATTCTAATTTATATCTTGCTTGACATATCAAAGATGACTCCTCACATAATTTAAGCAGAAAGTTGATTTATACAGTGACATTTGTGGAGACGGAATGTTTGCAAAAGATTGCCCTTTTAAGTGACGTAGACTTACCAGATTCTAAAATGAGATTTTTTTTTTACCAACTGTAACCTAGCTTTTAGTAAGCATAAATGATATCAGGAGCACAAAGGAGACAAGATAAAATTTATAGGCTACCTGAAACAGCACAGCTGAAAGCAGGGAAAAAAATTGAATTAACTTTGTAAGCTGAAAAGCTGCAATGAAAAATGACTGGAGGACAAGATAGGAAAGGAAAAAAGCGACATACAGTATTTATTTCAAACTAAACAAGCAACTCTAAGTTCTTTTATTGCAATGAAATTATGATCTTCTTATTTAATATGAGTATAATAAAATAGTCAAATATTATTATAATGTAATGAGCTATGGGCATAGAATCTGTTATAAAGAAAGGTTGAAATATACGATTTTCTGGATAAGGTTGTTTCATTTTCTATTAATGTAATGTATAATGACTAAAATCAAATAAATTACAAAAAAGCATTAGATTTGTCTTTATGTACCGAAGTTAGCTTCTCTTATTCATGGGATTATTCACACTTATTATATACAAAATTAAACAGCATAATCATTTTTCTTATTGGTATATCTTTTTGTATACATTTTATGTAACTATTTTCTTTAAATGTTTTGTTATTTTCCTTCTTCATTTTAAAACAGTAGTTATATTCTCCTATACAGATAACTTATTTTTGGTATTAAAATTTGGAGTTGGAGGTTCCTTCCAGCAGAGGACTGCCAGGTTTGGGTGTCTGTAAGGTAATTGCATACTTTTACAGGATAACTCTGACATTAGGTTTATGTTTTAAATGTCACTAAACTGCCCCAACTAAAATAATTTGTTGTCCATTCATGTATTTATTTTTCTTTTAGTGATTTTTGTATGTTTATTTCTCAGTTTAGATCTGAAAGTAATGCTTTCTCTTGGGAAGTTGAGGATCAAAACTTTTGGGTTTGTAGGTACAAGCTGTGCTTGTCTATTGTGGCCAAGTGCACTGCTCTAAAATATTTTATCCCATTTCCTTTACAGTGCACCAGTACTAGTATTTATGACTTGAATGTTTAAATATGCCTGCAGTAGATGTATCGGCATGTAGTATTGTAGTATGCCGTAGAAACTAGAGCAACAAGGAGACCAGAAGACCTAGTGTAGTACCTAGTGTAGTAATTGGATTGTTTATGCTGTACTGAACACTGTGGAGGGTAAGGTATATTACATTATATTTTTTAGTTTGTGTTTAGTGTCCCCCTAGTGTATTGTGCTGTATGGTACATAATTTTTAATTAAAAGCAAATATCAGCTAAATATACATTTTTTTAAAGTTTTTTTTTAAGTTTTGTAAAGTAAAAGTACTGAAATTGCAAAAATCTCAGCCAAATGTATGGGAATGTGGCATTGCAATTTATACTGTTTTTGAGAGTTTTTTTTTTTTAATTACAAAGGACTGTTACAGAACTTTATTTCATCAACTGCTCATTTTAGACTATAAAGAAGGCACTGTATATTAGTGTATATCAGTATGATTTTTTCACTGTAAGCTTTGTCTGCACATATTAAGTGTGTTTTTTTTTATAGTGTTCTAGATATAAACTTTGGTAAATACAGAAAGAATTTGGATAATTTTGTAATACAATTTAAAAAAAAAGTACCAAAATGGGAAGTCTGTGAGGTTTCTGCCTCACTGGGTGATACTTGGCTCTGGTCCCCTCCTGGATGCTGACTTTTTCACCTCTTGGGCCTGGGCTGTACAGCATGTGGCTTGTAACAAAAACACACTCTGCACTTCCCACACAACATGCAATAGATTCTGGGGGTAGGAGTAAGGACAGGGCAACATTACTTCTGCTGTCTTGAGTAAAGGAGATGGTTTGGGGAGAGAAATAATTGCAGGTGGCAGCCCATGCCTAAAGGGTTCACAGCCCAATACGGGTAGCGACACATAATATCATAAAGGACGCTATATAGCACACTCTCTCTATGGTTGCATTCATGTTATGAAAAACACTGATGCCCAGAGCATGCAATTACAAGAAAGTTTTGACTTTAATGATACTTGATACTACTCTGTAATCACCTAAAGGATGAACACATTTTGCAGGTCATTTGTTGGAAGTGTTCCCGACTGATGGTACAAAATTACTAGTCATTCAAATGGAGCTAAAAGTTTTTTTTTTCTTTTAAATGAGGGATTGTTTTCATTTAGGTTATTCAGGTTGCAAATTTTCGGCAACCATTTAGTGTTTTCTTCAGGATTTATACAAGTCTCATTGTTCCGATGCAGTGGGAGCAGTAAGTATTAACAATCTTTCTTGCAAAGAACATTTTTGTTTTTTAAATGTTACTCCAACAACCTGAAGTTTCTTTAAAATAGATGTAATCCCTAACTAAATGACATATAGCTAAAGCACTATGCCAATAAACAACTTTTTTTTTATGTTCTCATACTTTTAAAACCACATATTAAAGATAGATTCATATAATAATCCAGTGATATTCAAGGCTGAACAAATGTCATCCATTGAAAAAAAAAACTTTGCTCACCAAAATCAGAGGCATTTTTATCTTTTACTCAATACTCTTCAGCAAACATCTGATATAATACTTTCTGCTTTTATTTAATCACATTCCAATTACAATATTGCATAATCTACTGATAAAAAACCATAATAAATTGAAATGTTTATTGAAAACGTATATTATGTATTTAGCAGAGCTTGTCCAACAACCTTTTAAAAATGCAATAACTAAATCTAATATATAACTACCTTTACCCCTATATGTATGAGTAATAAATAGGTGTGCCCAAAACAAAGATATAGTATGTAATCACTTATACTGCATAACAGGTCATAATTCTACTCTGCTTTTAGTACTATAGTTAGTTGTACTTATTCACCATAGATTAAATGCATTTAAAAATAATATAATATTAGATGTAACTATTTTCCACTTCTAAATGGTGGTAGGTGGAAAAGTATAGTAAGAATATGTAGGGAAATAGAACTGTGATTAATTAGTGGTGGTAAGGCGAGACAGAAAATTGGCCATGCAAGTTTAAAGGTTTGTTTTGGGGGCTTGTTTTAATGTGTTTAAGGTATTACTAAGGTAGGAGCAAACCTAATGGGATGGGGAGGGAATTCCAAAGAGAAGCAGCATGCTAAGAGAAGTCTTTGAACCAGGTGAGAGAAGAGTAAGTAAGACATTGAAATGAAAAGAAAAAAGGACAATGATTAGTATATGTTCAAAGTCAGAATTGTAAGTGGGACAGGAGCAGAAAGTGATTTATAAGCACATTAGCTTAACCTTGATTCTTTAGTAATATAGAAGCCAGCACTGACACAGGTGGGGGAGAGGACCCTGCTCAAAAAAGCTTACAATCTAAGGGAGGAGTGTAGGGAGAGATAGATAAATCTAGCTGAAGCATTCATCACAGGTTGTAAAGGTTGTAGGAGGATTTGTTAGCAATGACCACTAAGCCAATGTACTGTGAGTTGTGGAAATATTAATGATATTAGGGGTTCCCTGAAGACCTAATAATATATTTCAAGGGGTTCCCCCATGTTTTTAAAGGTCGAGAAACACTGCCCTATATGTTCATAAATGTGATACTTAAAACATAATTGAACAACATGTGTTTAACTTTTCTTATTATGTGTGTGACACAGTTAAACAGCACAAAAAACATTAAAATAACCCATGTTTAGAGTTCATTCTAGGCTCAATGTGCAAAGTTACCATTGTTGTGAAAGAAGAAGCTTTGTGGTGGAGAATATAAATGGTGAAGGCATGGGCTTTACATTGGGTAAAATTAAAAGAATGGAGGTGGTAGTGCAACAGCTGGGCTTCTTCAAATGCCAGGAAGAAACACTGCTGCGCTGAGGTGTGGGGAGGAAGAAAACATAATAGGCTCCCTGGGGGTGGCACAAGGCAAAAAGCTAAGCCAGCTAACTCATTACTTGCTTCAAAGGAGAAACCATTAAGTGAGGTTTTCTTTCATGGTGTTCAGTTCTTCTTAAAGAATACAATTTCTTATGTTAATAGGATGCTTCATGACTTAACTATAGCTATAAAGGGAATTTTAAACAAATGTGCACAAACATAGTTATTTATGTTTAGAATTTTATTCTGCCTGTTTGGCCAGTTGTATTCTATTGCTTTATTTAAAATGCCTTTGCAGTATCTTTTTATTTAGGCTGTTATCTTTACAGAACATTAGGAAGCCATGAAAGCCAGATTTGTAATTGCTTTCCTAAATAAGTTTGGAAAACTTGATAAAAGGAATAGCTATTTTTTGGCTAGACTCCATAGGCTACAGATACATTCAACCATATAATACAGCCAGCTATACAGAAAATGTTAATTAAGTTGGTTAAAAAAGTTGTTATAACACAACACCTCTTCTAGCTAGATAATTAGAGTTTCCTAATATTATTAAGGAATAACATACTTGATTCTCCATCCTTAATAGCATGAGTATCAGTATCAAGGGAAAAAAAGGGCAATGCATGGACAGACAACACAAACTAAAGGTACTTACAAGAACACATCTGTTTGAATAAGGATAAATCCTGAGAAATAAAGCTACCACAACATAGCATTCATTTTGAAAGGAAGTCAGCTACATAACAGCATATTACAATCAAGAACAAATGCACATTATTGGACTACACCATTAGTGTGTTTATTCATTAATAAAATTAAATGAGTTGATAAAACAATGTGGTTAAGCTGCAGAGTGAGATTTCGTTTTTAATGGCCTCAATATCCCTATAATTGGTGAGAAGGGGGTGGGTTAGTTGCCAAAAGAATCTGGTGGTAAATCTATAGTTTTTGGAATTTTGCTGGACTGTTGCTATTTAGGAGTGTCAGTTTCATTTAACATTATTACTTTGTTAATTGCTTTGCACCATTCTGTGCAGATTGGTGGGATGTAGAGAACTTCCACTTAATATTCAGAATTTATCAAAACTATCTGCATGTTTTACTTGTGTGAAATAACTAAAAGCAGTTCTTTTTTTGCCTGTCCACCTTTTGTAAAATTACTGCAGTTTCTGCAGCAGTCACCAGTTGTACTAAAACCTTTAACTTTATGTAGAGTCCACTGGTAAAAATGACAACTGAGTTCACAAGGGTCATGTAACTCATTTACAGAAAAGAGCATATGATACATATAAAACAGCACAAACAAATCCACTTTCTTTTTTAAATACTTATAATTTTTTTAAAATAATGAGATAACAGACTAACACAAAAGCCGACAATAAAGCTCATAAACAGTATACATTCGTCTGGCATACAAATGCTACTTGTATCGATGCAGCGTGTGTTTTAGGGGACACCCCTGTTTTGAATAGGCTCTGATGAAGTGCGTGTCCCTAAAAATGCATTCAGCCTATTGCATCCACATTACATACATTGATTTAGGTTTTAAAAGTAGGAATCTTTTTCATGTTAATAATACATTTTTACATATTTTACAAATAAATGCACTTGGTTTTGTGTTCTAACTCATGTAAAATGTTACATTTTCATTTTAACTAAAACAGATATAATCTAATCCAATATGTTAAATAGGTTTTCTACATGGGAAAATCCCAATACCAGTGTATTTGGTGATGGTGTTCTCACTTGAATTCCAGGTGATCAGGAGGATTTCACCATTCTTAGCCGCTGGTCATCCTTTGCTCATTTATGGGTACCTGTTGATTTACACTGGGTTCATGAAGCTGGACTATTCAGCCTGGATTAAAAACTAATGGCTTTCAATTGGTATTTTAGAAACTGTTGAAGCCTTGCATTTGTTTAGTAAAAACATGAAATGTGTGGTACGTTCCTTAACATCTCCATTGATAATCTAGTATGTCAAGACAAATTGATAAACCTATATTGTTTTATACAGAAACAGCATGCTAGGTCACTCTTCTATCCCATAAAATCAGCGACCCTCTATAGCCATCCAGCTTCACCACAACAACTCCACTTTTGCCCTTGAAGCCTTCATTGATTGTGGAGCAGCTGGAAATTTCTTTCTCATAGGTTAATTTACCTCTAGTGCCCCAGGATCGCAGTGGATTCTCAGAGCTGCAATCATTCTTGCATCCCTGGGAATCCTCCTGTTTGCGTTCCCTGGGCACTAGAGGTTAATTAACCTCAAGTGCCCAGGGACCACAGTGGAACCACAGATGAACTCCTAATAGAGTTTCACGCCTGCCTCCTATCAGCTGCGACCGCAAGTTCCCCCGGGGACTGTGGGAACTGAACTCAGATGAACTCTCAATAGAGAAACTCCATTGGGAGTTCATCTGGAATTCACCTTTTTTTAAAGATATTTTTAAACCTGAATTCGCAAAGTCGGATTCTGTGTTTTTTGGGTCGGGTCTGCCCGAATTCGAACTCCAACACTACCGAACATCTTTATGCTGAAACTTGAAGTTATCAAGTGTACTTACTGCAGGCTTCCTCCTTACATGGAAGATCTGGGGAATTGCTTTATATAAGGACGCAATTAATAATGCAGGGATACGGTTCAATTTAAAGCAGAAATTGTTAAAAAAACAAATTGTATTTTAGTGCACTTTTATTCATATGGATTCTGATTTGTTCATTTAGGCAATGCTACTACTGTTTGCCTTATTAAATAGGCCTATTAGTCATTGTTGTATACCTGCCACATTGATAACACCATGGATTCGGATGAACTACTATGCTAAATGTAATCTTGATAAAACAATGCTAATGTTAAAAGTCTTATGGGATTTTTTATAGTTGTTATTCATCATGACACACACTGTAAACATGCTGAATAGAAAACCAGCTGCTTCTGTGCTATTATGACAGTTATTAAAATTGTTTGCCTTTATATACTATTGTACTCCTTGTGTCTGTGAAAAATAATAAAAATAAAAAATAAAATGGATAGTGTTTTCACAGTTCATAAAATTGTAGTTTTGTAGTAAGCTGAAAACCTATTATTATCTACACATGTTTCCTGATGGTGGAATGAAACTTCTTTTTGGTCTACTAAACAATCTTTTGTTGGAAGGGGTCTAAACAATGGACTGGAAATGAGTCAGAAATAATAAAATGTGACGAGTTCTGGATTTTCATGTTCACGTTATGCATGCTGCTCCTCCAAGTATTCAATCACATTATTATTTTAGATACATTTAAGCTGAATAATATAAATGGTTTATGAAAAGTTTAGTGTTATCAGTGATCTTCTGTTACTGTTATCTGGACAGTTTACATAAAACCAGACTACATCTTGTAGTTTTTTCAGTTGGTGATTCTCACTACCATTGGGGGGGGTCTGTTTTTTGCCATAAGGGAAGGGGGTTACATAGTTTTCCCCCCTTTCTTCTTTGAAAAAACAGATTTCAGAGAGCTGTACAAAGATAAGAAGAGAGGCGGGCACACTCCAGCTCACTGCCCCAATCTCTTATTCAAGAAAGTCTACAGTCTTTTAAAGGGACTGGTTTTATTAGAGGGATCCCACTCGGTTTTAAATATACATTTTTATCCTCTTTATCTGTTACTCCAGCTCTTGTCATCTGTCAATTTATTGGTAATTTCATTAATATTTTTTTATCAGATACTGTCTTGAATGTAGGCAGTGTCAGCAACATTTTATGTCGTAGATTTATATTCAAGCCAATGTATTTTTCCCTTGCTTTTCTTCCAGGTAAAAGTAAGTACCTTGGATTATATTTAGATTTGTTTGTATTCAAGCAAATAAAGTAATAAAATTTCATTGCTTCATTGCTGTGAAATTTCAGGCTTAGTGAGTGCTTCAGATAATTTTTAAGTTCTTTTTTTGGTTTTGTTGTTTTTCAGTTTTTGGTGAGTTAAAAACGATATAGAAGCTTTTATTTCTTATTTTGTGTAAAGAAAATTCTTGGATATTTTTTAAGTATTTACCATACTGAATAGGATAATATAGAGCATACTTAAAAAAATTACTATGAACAACAAAATTAAATGTCCATTGAATGTCCAGAGACCATACAAGTACATCTGACGATATAAACAGTACGGTATATCTAAAAATGTTTTTAACATGCAACAATTAGTGACTGTACTAAATATAAAAAACAAATATCTGTAAACTGGCACAAATCTGCAAAGTACAGTTATGTTTAGGTCAATTTGCTTATGCATTCTAAAGCCAAATTCTGTATTCTTTTACTATTATATTTTATTTTTTACTGGATCTGGGATGTGATCCTTCCTTGCTAGTCCTCTGCTGTATAGACAGAAATACATTTAAATAAATATTAATAAATGCATAAATGCATTTCTTTGCATTTAGATTTAGGTAGCCACCAAATTGTGCCAGTTTATTGAGCATTGGGCCTTTCTCAAACAGTGATGATATTTAGGGTCTTGGAAAAGCTAAAACTACATGTCTAAAGATTGATCTGTTTCAGAGCTAAGGCCTGAGTACACATGTTTATATGCAGTTTCATCGGAGGGAACTGGTTTTCATGTAAAATGTATGAAGGTCCACAGCTTATACAAGTTCAAAGCACAGTGAATGCAACACAACATCCAATACATAATATTTAGTGTGATGCTATGCCTTTCCTTATGTACCAAAGAACCTGCTTTAATAAAAAAATAATTATATTAATTTTGAGATAAAATAAGACAATATATTTATTCAGAGACCTCTTTATAAAACATACTAAACATAAGAAAAAATGAGCACTAAATATTCAGATCAAGCTGCTTGAGGGGACAAATGGGCAATCACATCAGGCAGACTTCACTGTGTGAAGAAGAAAACAGGAGGCAAAATTATTAAAAGTGGCTCCTGCTATGGTGCCAGCAAGGAAAGATAGACTCCCATTCCAGTTTATATTCACTTTATACTCCCAAAGATACAGCCATAGGAAGGTGACACCACTATTTTATTTTCTAAGTTGTATGAATAAGGGGTTGAGCACCCATCAATTATACAGAGAATTTTGATGTAAAAAGCTTCATAGATATGAAAATCCAAGGTCTGTCTGTTGTGTAACTTGTCTCCCTGATATTTGGGACCCTTATAAATTTAAACATATATACCATGCTCTGAACTTGGGGCAGGAGAACGGGAAATTCTCTAGAACTCCTGATGAAACAGACACTGTTTCCACGAAACGAGACACCGTTCTTCTAGAGATCCTACGTTTACAAAGTATATATATGAGCACTTGCTATGTTTTTTAAAAGTTTTTCATATGAATAATAAAAATTACAATATTTTTAGTATTTTAATACTCTGTGAATGTGTTCTGTTTAGTACAAATTTAGTTGCCTAAAAAGTCCCATTTGTGGTTTTTCTTGTTTTGCTTTATATAAATATATAAAATATGGTAACAATCCTCACCATTTTCTCTGACAGCTCTGTTTGGGATCACTGTATTACAGTGTGTTTTAACAAAAGTTTAGGCTGGGTAGCTACACGATTTCAAAGTATTCCTGTTATGTCTGTGTTCGTTGTCTATAGATCCTGCTTTCTTGTTGCCATCTCAGCTTGATGTTACTAATAACCCCTGTTAATATTCCAGAAGGTGGTGGGAGTCAAGAAGCTGGTGTTGGTCTTTGCCGGTAGGTTTCCTGTAGATCTGTAGTGTCCAAATCACTCCACTGATTGACATGCAACATGCAGCCCAAAAATGGTTATTTTTATTTCTTTTTTTTGCCTTTTCTCATGTAAATGTCTATTGTGAGTTTTCACTAAAAACATGTATCTCTGCTGCTCTAATCTTGACCCATATATTATCCACGTTCCTAAACCAAGGACTTGGTGTTATTCCCCTGAAAGAGTTTATGGATTTCTTTTGCCCCTCGTCCCTGTACACGTTAGTTACAATGGGAAATACCAGTGATCCCATAACACAGCCATGCCTCTGTCTGTGGAATTTATCCTTGTACTTGAAATAGGTGGTGTTATGACAAAGGTGCAGTGAAGAAACATACCTGGTCTGGCTTGAGGTGTTTTCAACTGTCAAGGCTCTTTTTTTGTTCTTGATGTTTTCTTACATTTTATTAACCTTTGCAGTTGGTATGCAGGCAAATAGGGATGTGGCGTCATACAAAACCATTGTTTCTTTTGGCTTTTTAACTTTAGTTAACATACCTTATTGACAAGTTTTTTGGTGTACTGTGTTACTGACTAAGAGTTATAGAACATCTAACATAAGATTATATGTGATCATATGTAATTCCAGATTATATGTTATACAGAGTTGTGATGCTAATGATCTGTGTTAAAAGGGGCACCATCCTTGCGTATCTTGAGGAGTCTGTGTAAGCATGGTGTATCATATTGTGAATATAAAAGCTGGGGTAATTCATATACTGGTGAAGGAGCTTGGAAGGCTTTGAAACACCTTTACATTATAAAAAATGTCCAGTTGAACATGACTCAAAACTAGTATATATACAATGACCTTGATAAATGAGAACCTTCACAAACATAATGGACATTCAGGAAAATCCCTTCTGTTGGATCAAGTTTCCTGAGAGATATATGTAGTCTTAATATTTAAAATTGTTAAGGTAAATCTGGTCATTACATTTGCATTGTGCACATATACACCAAATTCAGTAGCTGCCCTTATGATGGTTCAAAGCACAACCTCATGAAGATTTATCTGATGCTACCACTTGGTGTTTAACACAGTATGGTACAGTTCCTTCAGCTTTATATTGGATCCCAAGTCTGAAAAATACATTAATAAACCAACAGAGGAATTGGAAAATGAGTGCAACATATTATCAGCTTATTAGTCCAAGCTAAAACTTGTATATTTAGAATGTTACAGGTAAAGGGGTTTCCAGGGTCCTATAAAAGATAACAGTGGGCATTTGTAGGGACCTGAGGTTTGAAGCACTAGGATGCCAGTGTTTGTGAACAACATGAGTTGATATACACTTCATGGAATTTAAAGGTAAAGTTATTAGAAATAGCTGTTCACATACACGGCTGTACATGTCAGACAAACACAAACATGATCCGCCAGCTGCAATCAGTTCTGTTTGGAACTTTTTTAAAGAATGTAATTCTATCCTATAATTACGGAAAAATTATTTTGTGGTTACCAATTCACAGACTCCAATCTTTGAAGAAATTAAGCTGAATCAGTGTAATTGAATTTTTAATTATGCATCATTCAATAAAACTATAAATTAGGATGTTTATATTAATTTGTAGCAGTTTTACAGCTAAATTGAGTGTCATTTTAATTGCAAACATCTCCCTTCTTCTTCTTATTGTGAATTTTATAAAGCACCGATAACTCTTGTCAATGCAGCAAGTTTTACACTGCAGATATAATGCTAGGATAATAGGATGCAGTTTAGGTCATACAATAAAATGCTGTACTCAATAGCTAATATTAGAATATGTGAGGTTTCTGCTCATTTTATTTGAATTTGTTTTATTCAATTTACATATATGTTTATAACCTTGTATTCATTTTGTTAGTATTTATTACAAATAAATATTTTCTGTGTAGCACAGGTTTTCCTGTTGCCTGCTACCTCAGTTACAAATGTCACTGGTGCAATATCCCTAGTTCTTTATAATTCACATGCCAACTAACATTCTGGTATTTCTTGCTTCTCTCACCCAAACTTTATTGAGATTCTAAAGACAAACATCTAACAAGTGTAAGGCCCTGGTCCAACGCACTCTTTGACTATAACAAGTCCCCGCTCAGCCTCAGAAGGCTAATTGTGCCTTCCCAGCATACGGTGGGCCCCAGGATTTCTGTGCACAAGGGATGGCATCTAGTGAAGGACTGACAGAGGACCAGGAGTCCACAGATAACACAGAACAAAAGATTTCAACAGAGAAAAGCCCATAATACAGAGCAAGAGGTCATACACAAGTAATCTGTCCACCAGACGAGGTAAACAAATGTAAGACAAGTAGAGTAGGGGTCACAGACAAAAGGTCAGTCCAGGCAGCATACAATGACAGGGTCAGAAATAAGCAAGAGAAAGCAACAGTATATCCAATAAATAAACAAGCAGGTCAGTCCAGCTTGTTACCACAACAGGCAACTGGTGGCTGGGAGCAAAGAGGCTTTAAAGCCCTAGGAGCCAATGGCAGCTCAGGATTGGGATCAGGATCTACTCACTGGCTGCAGCATAGACATCAAATGTCCTTCAATTGCACACAATCTCAGAGCAGAGGATGCCAAAAGACCACTCAAAGCCAAATGAAAATTGGGGATGCCGCAGACTGCAGAGCAGAGGACTGACAGCTATTTTCTTGACCTCCCTTGCTATTATAAGGGACGCTGTTGTAGGGAATAAACTGGCCACTGAACTGCAGTGGCTTACACTCTTTGTAATATCCTGCCTAGTCACCTATCCACAGTTGTCTTATCACCATATCATTCACTCCTCAAATGGTTTCTCGTTTTAGGAATTATAGGATTTCTGTAATATTTCGGTATGGGTTAGCTGGGTCAACACAAAATAATTGGAATTCCAGTTGTTTGAGGAAAAGCCCTTCAATGCAGGTGTAGACAAGTGATAGATATTTCCTTAAAAACCTATTACTTTATTTAGGTCATAGATCTACTGAGATTTTAGAACACTTTGTACATTTCTGTTCTAAACTTGGTTTACATACTATGCACTAATAAATAATGCCATTAGCCTTCTTTTGCATGGCAATTTCTAAATCTCCTCCCAAAGAAGATTAAAGATTGTGCATGAGACTTGTGTGGAAGGGTCTTTTGGTAAAATAAATACAACCAGCTTTTTTATACATATTGTAGGTAGAGTCTACACAGTTTCTAACTGTGCAGATTTTAGAAAAATGATGCAATGACTGCTCAGAGAGTATATGGGATTATTAGACATAGGTAACATTTTTATGAGCAGATTACAGCAGGAGAGGAGGAATGGTGTCAAGCAAAGGTAAACAAATCAAGAGATGTACAAGTTGCAAAGTTAAGTATTGAAGTGGACCCTTTAATACAAAAATAACGTTTTCATTTTTCTTCCCTCCTTTTTTTTTACATTATCAGATAATATTTTTATTTTCGTCTAAGTAAATAGATTTTTTAAATCTTCCTGATGTAGTAATTGATCACCTGCAACATTCTAGCTTATCCATGTAATACATAGGAGAAGTTTGTGTTTGTGTATACACACACACACATATATACAATGCATGATTCAAGACCTGCGGCACTTCTATTATTGTGTGAGATCAAGATATATGGGCAATGGGTGATGGAGATTATGGGATATCTAAGAAGGTGGCTTAGAAATGGCACAAAGAGAACCTAATCTTCAAAGAAAACAGCACTGTACTCCTTGGACTAGAAGCTATGCTTTTTATTCATAATATAACAGTGTGTCTATGTTGGAAAAAAATGCTTTATCATGTAAGAGATACCAGCCCCCATTGCTGATCCAGGGGGAACCCACATGACAATGGAAGTTTTCAAACAAAATAACATTACACACACATCTATTGACTGTGCGTATATATTGTTCATGAAAAGAGTGGAAGGTTATAATGCCCTAATGCATGTATATATAGCATAATATAGTATTGGTTTTAAAATTGCTGTCAGGCGTGTTTGTAAGAAATTTACCTACCAGGATACATGAAATGTTGAATTTTATTTTCTGATTTGGTGGGGACAACAGTGTCACAATAAAGGATATACATACAAAACATATAGAAGTAATAAGCTAAATTAGGTTTTCATTGCATTTAAATAATTTTGTATTAGGTATTAACTCAATGTTGAAAATTTATCAAGGACATAAGATAAACAATGCACATATTTAATTTGCTTACAGTGCATGTCTTAGTTTTGGACCAAGTTGGGAATGATTAGAATCTTTGTCGGGTTTTAATGCTATATGGGTCTGTGTTAGAGAGATCCCTCCTTCTTATTGTTCATGGGATGACAATTTAACGACACAGGAAGTGAAGTCAACAGAAAAAAAGAAAGCCATAAAAATTGTATTAGTGTAGAGAAAGGCCTACAACCTATCAATTTTTATGTGTCCCAGTTATAGAATGTTAATGACTTCTTCAATGTTTAAACAATTCTCACTGTGACAAGTGAGGGGCGCTTCTCACTGGCAAAGGTGACAGCATTAACAGTTTGATAGGGCCTCTTACTCATCCCCACTCCAAGACTAGAGTCACATTACACAAATAAAATAAATAATAATACATAATCAAAAATGTTTTCTTTTTAATGCTGATCAAATTAATTTAATATTTTAATTGCATATTACTATTGCCGTGATAAACATAGGTACATTGACATCTACTGTCTGATGTGCAGGCTGTAAGCTCTGGTTGTAGTTGTCATAGTGATCCCAAATTTGGGAATCAGTTTGGTCTCACTTGTTGGTACAGATAGGGTTGTTCTCTTTTTCAACTGTCAAACAGGTAACAGAGATCTCTGTTCCCTTAGCACAGGGGATCCTGAACAAAGTTAACTTTCAGATTACAATCAAGAAGGGGTTATTTAGCTCGAGTTTTGTTTGAATGTAATAAATAATAATTTAATTTAATGACAATTTAATAGCAATAATATATTTAGTAATAAATATTTAGTAATAAATTGTTGTGCAATTATCATTTTAGCACTTTCTATATTCATGGTCAGTAATTTGGCTAATTAAATTTGGCCTTATTCATTGACTGTGACTTAAAAAAGGTTACACAGTAGGTGGAAGGTCACATTTACCTAATTGAAAAGTGTTGCATGTCTCCCCTCCTCCTGAAATGTATTAGATCTTCACACAAGCTATCAAGGATTTCTCGTTTAGTCGGTAAAATGTGTGATAGGAACTACATGAAACATTTTTGAAAGCTGATCATTTCCTTTACATGTATGAGGTGAAGTCATTAGGTTCAATTCGGTTGATTTTCAGAGCCAAGTATTGTGCATTCAGTAAGGAAATGTCATTCTCTGTTAAATTTTATTTTTATATATTTCACATTTTGAAGACAAAAAAAAAAGAAATAGACAGCTCCATGGTGCATAAATGTACTACTCTAAAATGTATGTATGGATTCATCTACTGGAAGAACTATTCCGCTGCTGGAATTATTCTACTAGACAAAAATTCTACTTAATTATACTTAAATTAACCCTAATTATCCCATAGTCTACTGAGTATTTACAAGCACAATGTACACAACCAATGATGGGTATAGTGCCCTGCTTAGTAAATCCTGCCAGCGGCCGATGACAGACAGAATGTACAGCTCATTGAATCCAACCGGCAGCCCATTACAGGTATAGCGAGCAGCCCAGCAAATCAAGTTAGTAATAGGTAACAGATGTAGCATTCAGCTCCTCCAATCAGGGCAAAAATTTAAAATGTAAGGAACAGTCATTCCCTTTGAGCCGAATGGCTCATATTCAGGTCACTATGCCTATTGAGCACTGATTGTTCCCCTTTTGGTGTAAAAAAGCAAATCTATTCTCCAACTACTTATTGGAGCCAAGTGCGCTGACAGAGGAGGTGAGTTTGTTCCAATATAGGTGACAAAATCACTTTAAAGAGGACTTTGAGAATTGCCCATACCACTCTTAGGTCCACATAGGGTTAGCATTTCCCTGTGTAGAAATATTCTCGAGCTGTCATGTTTCAGTAGTCTCAAACTATGTAGGCTGGGATTGCTTTCTGCTGCCTTCTCTCCTACACATCCTCTGAGGTTTTTGTGAAGGTAAAGATCATCAAGGGGGAAATCTCTTTGCTGACAGATTTAACAAGCTGGTAAAGTCTTTCTAGTTTTTTTTTCCCAGTGATATTTACACTGCTCTAAATCTTAAGCCCATTACTTTTAGTGAACATTGGTGAACTAATACTATTTTTTTTTCATTTTTTGCTTCATGTATCCATTTTTAGATCTTCATTACACCACCTTTTTACACTTCAGCATTTCAAATTTTTACATGAATCTGTTGTAAAAAAAAAGGAGAATAAACAGAAGTAATTTTACAGCAACATGACATTCAGCAAAACAAAGAACTATCATTTACCATTCACTATATATCGGCCTATAAATGTGGGATCATTAAAACAGTTTTACATTAACACAATTTTTATTCAGACATATTTTTGTCTTGGGAAATAAAACCTAATAGTGCTCACTAATTCATCTCCTGCAGCATTAATAGCTAGTAGGCTATATTTTCAAATAACTGTATCAACATATACAAATTATCATTTAACATCTTGCTTTAAAGGTATTGAAATATAAGGTTGGCTGTAATATAAAGAGAAATCATGCATGAGCAACACAATGGATTTATCATTATCCCTCCATAAAATAGTTATCTCTTTTACAGTTTTCTGCATTGTAGAATGTCCAGTGATGCATATTTCTGTAATACAGCTGTGTATTTTCATTTCAAATTTCCATCTATGGTAATATCAACATTCTATTATTCTAATATTTAAAATGTTAGATAATAAAATTGAAAGACTGCTGAAATAGCTAAAATTAATTCAAGCCTTGCAAAAGTAACTGGAATAGCAAATAATCTTAATGTTTTTATTTGTGTTGAAAAAACAATACAACTTTATAGTCTAGTAGATATTGCAACACTTTCATTTTTGACTGAAAACCCAACTTTTTTTGATTAAAGGACATTAAGATCAATTTGTACCTTACTAGGTATGTCATATTTAAACATATGTGATTGGGTGGTTCTAGTTCTAGCACTTGTCATATAACATTAAATTCTACGTGAGTGATATAGGGTTGTATTTGTAACAAAGATCCCAAGCTTATGAATGGGTCTGGCCTTAATATAAGAGAGGACTTCATGCCTTTTTAAAAAACTTTTCTAAAGCTGTCATTGACAGGTAAAATAAAAAAAATAAAAAAAATTGTGTGGAATCTCCTAAAAAATAAAACCAGATCCTTTCATAGACATATGACCTTTGTAGATAGGAAATAGGGGCAGCAAGCATGTATGCCCCCTCCCTTTGGATTTTGGCTCAGGTAGCCTACTTCCTTTTTGTCTGTCCCTGATGATGTGAGGGCCATTGTTGGATACAAGGTCCTCATTCCATTACCTGACCCCAGTGTTCCTGGAGTCTGCAATCAGAATTTTATTGTAATCTAGAACCCCCCTAGATATCTGTCTCTCGGACTGGGGTGATACATAGTATCATTATCTATTCCCATAAAAAATTAAATTAGGTCTAAAAATAAAAATAAATCTTTATTACTCCTTTTTTATTAATATTTACCCTTTGTATTCAAAGTAATGTGCAAGTAAGATTCCATGAAGATCAATCTAGAACCAGCTGTACCTGATTTGCATCCAATGATGGCTGCTTTTTGCTGCTCAATGTATTATTTAGTGGGTTAAGATAAGAAGAAGAAAAATAATAGGAAAGGTGTTTCTTTTGGCACACAATCATGTATGCAATGAATTAAAGTGAAATCAGTATTATAAAACATTAATGTTGTACATCAATAACTCAGTTACAAAGTGAGATAATCCACATTCACATTAAATGAGTTAATCCACATTCACTGTGGAAAAAAGCATCTACAATATACAAAGATCCTCCTGATATATATATTCTGTGGTCCAAGATTACTGGACCAGCAAGCATACCAATTAAGATTTGTTACAAAGAGTTATCTAACTTTCCAAAGCATTTCACCATATTGGCTTCCTCAGGGGAGGGTTGGGACAAGTAGCATGAACTTTGTTAAATAAATAAAGCTAATCAATATCTTTGTTGTACTGTATAAAAATCATTGTTCGCATTGTTTTGTATATATACTGTTCATTTGATAAAAATAAAGCTAAACATAAATATAGATATATTATTCTTTCTTTGTACCATCCAATATATTTCAGCATGCCAAGAGACTGAAAAAACAGACGTAAAGCTAATTTTTATTTGTTGGTTCAAAATCATTAACTAAATGTTTGGAACTAGTCTAGTAAAGTGAAATAAAAAATAATGAAAAAATTTACATTTGTTGCTCATATAATAATTTTACTTGTATACCAAACTTTTTGTGTAGAAGTATCTAAATAAAAGGATATGGATGCATTATATATATAATACTATGGTTATTTACTGCTTCCGGATACTAGGAAATCAAAAGTCCTTACCATCTGCGGAAAGATATGTCTCCAATTTTAGACTGGGGAGTTGTTAACATGTCAAATAAATTATGTCTCACTTATGCATATGTATGTGTAGGAATCAAAAAGCATTCATCAAAAAACTTCTGAGAAGTCTAATAAAATAGTTACATACAATAGGTATATGCAAGGCCCACCTCTAGTGATCAATTAAAAGGTTTGTACCTGAGTAGTGGAAAAGTTCCAGTTTCAAGCTGTCTGTGTTGAACAGGAATCCAAACCATTGATTTCTGGGAGTAATGGAACCTTAATTTCGCTCTACCTGCCTAATATAGGCAAGGCAGTGGTGTTCGGCACTGAGCGGGTGCCAAGTGTAAAGAGTGGCTCTTCCTTCCCTCACCCTTCCCATTAGTCTTAGCACAGTCCCCTTCAGCTACACAGTCTCAGAGCAGGGGATGCAAAGAGACCATTCACATCCAAAGGGAAGCCGGGCGTGCACAGGCTGCGGAGCAGAGGACTGACAGCTATTTGCCTGATTTTCCCTGCTGCTGCAAGCAACGCCGACGAAGGGAATAGGCCAAGTGTGCTCTACTGCGATGGAACACCGCTTGGGATTGTCAGCCTAAAAAGTATCTCCTAACACTAACTAGGAATTTGGAATCAGACTTAGAGTATTCCCTTTAAAACACCTCTGCTGAATTCAACTCTAAAATAATACCGTATTTTTCGGACCATAAGACGCACCCTGATTTTCCCCCCACTTTAGGAGGAAAAAAAGTGCGTCTTATGGTCCGAAAAATACGGTAAATTTTCTTTTAATTTCTTTCCCTATAATGTTGGTCACCAGGAAAAATAGGGGTAAACAATAAACATATAACTTTGGGTTTTACCCATCCACACACTTTTCAAAACAATAAAGGTCAGGCTGGACAGACTTGACAGATTTGTTTCTGCAATGAGCTTAATGATGATTTAACAACTAGTTTTAGACGATTTCTAAATCACATATTTCTATAAACAATGATTTTCAGCCTATAATGGTGGGATTATCCCCTTATGTTTGTGTAGTGTTCCTCCAAATTCTAGGGTTTCCTCCCATTTACCAGATATTTATTGGTATGCTAGTTAGCATTTAACAAAATTGGTCTTAGAGTTTTTCGATATGACTATGGTGGAAAAATTAGATTGTAAGCTTCTTACTAAGACAGTGACAGACTGTGGACTGTAAAGCACTACAAAAAATGTCTGTGTTGTATAATACATAAATAACAAAAAATGAATGTTGCAACTGCAATGCATTTTGTTACCACTTATAAAAAATGGTTTTCAGGCAATAATACATGTCACTTATTATTTCTTTCATCTTAAAAACAAAGATAAATTAACATTGAGATTAAGTGTTCAGTCATGCTCAAAATAAGCATGTTGTTTCCAAGGTAAGCATGCAGCTGTCTTGCTGTCACTTAATGTTGAAAAAGAAAAGTCTAATAAAATGTCTACCTAAAACGCCTGACAGAATAATCCTTAGCAAACTAATGGAATTTGTCAGAATTCAAAAACCATGCATATACTGCAGTATTTTGTGTTGCTTCTGGCTAACAGGAAATCAAAAGTCCTTACCATCTGCAGAAAGATATGTCTCCGATTTTAGACTGGGGAGTTGTTAACATATCAAATGTAATTATGTCTCACTTTTACTATTTGTAACTCCAGATTAATAGTTACATGAACTTAGTGCAAGGGGATTTATGCAAATATGACTGAGGCATGCATAAACATTTAATATGGTATATGTATCTTAGTCAACCAAGTTACATTTCATTGCAGAGGAATGAGCTTATCATTAACATTATGCAACTAATAAATATTTGAATTAAGTATTTGATTTATTTTGGGAAGATTTTCTGGACTTTCATGCATTTATTAAAAAAAAACTCAGTACAGACCAATCTAAAGCAATGTCTCATAAGTCAGAAAAATATCCAATAAATGTAACATTTAAAGTGTTAGTAGTAGTAACTGTCACAATAAATTTGTTTTAGTGATTAATATGGGCTATATAACTTTATCATGATATAAGATATAAATGAATGTTTATTTTACAGCATATTCAGAATAAAATTATCAAGAATATATTTTGAGTCGATGCTGTGCCAATGTGTGCAGTAAAGTGTGTACTATAATTTCAGTAGCCCCAACAACCAATCAGAATCCATTCTGTACTTGTCTGACTGCAGTAAAATGAGCATGGAGGTCCTTGTGATTAAATGGCAGTAAATAATACCCCACCTTGGAATGTCAGATCCCCAACTTTATAATGAGAGCCTTTAGTGTTTTTTTACTTGCTTTGAATTTTTGACCATAAAAAAGGTGATAATTTTTACATAACACTATTATCTCATTAATGTTTTGCATTGTTCTTACTAATGGAAATGTTGACATATGCCTCTTTACAACTGGGCCCTAAACTTGGATTACCGGTACATTCAGCTTTCATTATACAATGATATAACAATGCTACAACAGTCATTTTTCTTTTTACATAATACCTCTTATGAACAAAATGAGGAATTAACCACAAGTAAATACAGGATGACTTTTTCCAACATAATTAATATATAAAAAATACTTTTTTTCTCCTAAATATAGTATATACAGGCTTTGTTGTTGAAACAAATCATCTTGAAGGAAGCATATTGTTACTAGTTACTTACTTAGCTTTTCCCTGCGGGCGTTTGGAGCAGCTGACCTCTGTAGTTGCAAAGTATTTTATTGTATAGATATCTATGACTGGTCTGGGAGCTTATAGTGATTTAATGAAGTGAATTGGGAGTAAAAGTTGGAAGGACACAGTTATAAAACTCACTACTACACACATTGCTGCCTGAATTGTCTGATGTTTCTCTATTATGACCTGAAATGTGCAGATATTGTTCCTTACGAGATGGTATGTTCCACTACTGCAGTTACTGCACATTTTGATAAAACTGCTTTTTCAGCCACAATAATAAAATATTTTATTGTATTTTGAAATTGAGGAAGTTTCCTTATGGCCGATGTTTCATGATAGTTGTATTTCTCCTAGGAGTTTAATTTTCTGCTAATAGTTTTTTTGTTTTTAATGCTTTTTTATAGTGCTTTTTATTTTATTAAACTAAATAGAGGGCAGACCCTTCAATGTACAGAAAAAAGATTGATGGCTATAATTAGTGGTAGTTTATAGTAGACAAAAAGAAATGTAAAAGTCCACAGTGAATTTTGGTTTATTTCAATCTATATATTAACACGCAGAGCTTATGTCTTGGTCAAAAAATGGCATTTTGTTTCAGAGGGAAAATGTTGGCCTAAAACTGTGGTGAGGTTTGACTTTAAACTGCCCACTGACTCTTTGTCGTTCATGTTGTTGTTTCACTGGAAAATCATTGTTAAATCATCTTGCCTTTAAATGCAGAATATGTTAAAAAAAGGTATTTAGAATGGTATAAAGCAATTTTATGAAAATAACAGTTTTTGAAAATACAGATGAGATGAGAAAGAATTAAAAAAAGAACACGTTTTTGGGGGCACTTTTCCTCCTTGTTCTAGAACACCAAAAATTCAGTTCCTTTGGTGTAACTAAAACTATCACTTGTTATATAAAGAGTGCTGTCAGTTGTCAGGATACATTCGAAGAGGTCACAAAGTTTTCTGGATATTCTCATGGTTGATTGCACTGTAGCAATTCTGTTGTTGCAATTGCTGCTTGTAAGGGATTCAATTTTTTTTAATCAGTATTCTGCTTTTATCTAATAAAATGCAAGGGCAAAAAGCCTCCCTGACACTTCTCACAAATGGATGGTCAAGAATTCTGTGAACTAGGAAAACAATTTCAACATTGACAGGATTATGAATCAACAATCATTTTGTGCACAGGGGTTAATAAAATCATTCAAACCAATGCAGCCTAAGGTTTAGCCACTGGTACCATCATAATTCAACTTCTGTCAGCAAGGTTAGTAAAAAATATTTCTAATTTGTTACTAGTTTTGATTGCAGCTTTTTTATATAGATCCAATCTACTAAAATAAATAAAATGATGTGTATTTTAGGGTAATATTGGGAACAGTCTCACTTGACACGACCTGCCATTGCTTTTTTTACCAACAAGTATTTATGGAACACAAGTCCACCTAGACACATGTACGTGTATATTCTTTAAACACATCGTTTTATATTCCTACTATTTGTAACAAGTTAACAGGCAACCTTATCAGTGTATGTTAATTATCTAGGAAAACACAAAATACGCTCCACAGGAGACTCAACAGGGTAGAAGTTTGCAATGTGGCATTTTCAAGTTTAAAAATGTTCTGTTTCATGTTCCCTTGGGTATTTTTCCTGGCATTTGAGAAAAAGAGCTATCATTTCAGATGTTTAGAAGATATATCTCAAAGAATAGCCTGAATTTTTCTGACAGGCTATCAATTTGAGATTGTTGAAAGTTTTATAAACTTAATTGCAAACAATTTAAAAAAGCAGAAAAAGTGTTTATTGCTTAGTGCTGTGCTGCTGTTTGATACAAGTGCTGTAAAATTACACTGAAGTGAGAACAGCATCTGCCACTGCCATTAGTGCAAATTACTTTCTCATTTGGATCTTAAGCCAACTAAAGTCTTCAACAAACCTGCATTCAAGTATAATGGTATAATGCTTTGTGGAGATTAAGACATACATAAAAACAGTTGGAATCCAATATACAGTTCAACTGGTCATGAATGCACACCGTACAAATACTTATGGATTGGCTTCAAATAGTCTGATTAGTTTTGTTTATCTATGTTTGTGCTAAATAAACTGATCCTGGGGCTGCTATTACAGTTATCATACATTCTTTTAGCATCTGAAAATGCTGTTACATATACAGTTATATAAAACTTCTTATATAATACTTCTTACATGATTTAAAGGAAAACATATTTGCATGATTTATGTGCTAACTATGTTCATCAGGTAGAACCACGTCCTTTGTAAATATTACATATACCTTATCAAACTTTAAATACTAGTTAACTATATTATTTATTCATCTACAATGAAATTACTTCGGTTTAGTCGTTTTTTTCTTCCCAAATCAGGATGCAATTTATTCCTAAAGCTCCTTTTGGTATCCTAATTTTACCCCTTATTGCAGGTGACAGCGGAAGACATGTTCCCTGCTGCTGTAAAGTTTAAAACCCCAGCATGCTTTGTTAGAATGCCACACTTGTCTTCATTTATCAACATGTCTCCAAAAAGGATTACCTCTGTTGAGTAACCAGATTGAAACTATTATCCACCAGTTGTCATTTTCCTCGGTAGATTAAAATTTGATTTTACTTGGTTCAGTTTCAGTCACTTTGATAAATAGGGGCTTGAACCGCAGGGACAAAAAGGCCTCCAGTTTTAAAGAACAGCAAGTCCTATGAAGATGCATTTTTTTTCTATTGATAAAAGTTACACTTTATCCAAAGTTTTATGATGGTCACCAAACAGTATATAAGAAGGAAATCTGTAAATCTGTTCCTGGCATGATGTAAAGGAAAATCTTTCATATATATATATATATATATATATATATTTATATTGTTAAGGGGTTAAGCTCAGGATTCTTGCTGGGGTCAAAGGACACTTGTCTGATTCATCCAATTCAGATCACACACGGAGGTAAAGGTGTTAAGCTGACTTGTAGTCCAGTTTTTTTTAAAGGTTACGGATAAAATAACAAAAAATAGCAAAAGAAAACCTTGCCTGTCCGGCACTTACTATACATCCAACGTTCCTGTCTATCAGCTGGAGGGCTTCTCCCTGTCAGCTTTCAGCAACCTTTTACTCAGGTTTGAGTTCATTCACACAGATCAACTTTCTGTGTCCCCAGGCAGAGAGAGCTCCTCACAGACCGACTGTCTGCACCTCCAAACAGAGCTCTCCCACACAGTCCACAGTCTCTCCAAATTAGGCTGAGCCTGCACAGAGCCCTGTCTGTGTCTCCCCAAGTTAGGCTGAGCCTTCACAGAGCCCTGTCTGTGTCTCCCCGAGTTAGGCTCTTGACTGAGCTCCTGGCTCTGTGTTATATCCCCACCCTCAGTGCTTCTTCATTAATTATCTCACAGGTGAGAGTCTTCCACCTGCTACTTCACACAGGAATCTTGGGCAAATTACTTCACATACAAGAGGAATCCTGGGCAAATATATCTCTCTTCCACCTCCAATCTTGCCATTGTAGTACTGTATATTGAATATTTATGTATAATGTATTATGATATTAAAGGAACTGACTGACTTTAGGATATCTATCTATGAAAGATAATGTCTGTACCACAAATACATTTTCTCTTACTGGTATGTCTTACTGCTTTTTATATATATTTCTATAATGGTAGAACATATAGCTTTTCTTAGAAAAGTCCATATATAATAGACTGTAAGTTGTTAATGTAGAGCAAACTTCTTTTTCAAAGACCTTTTAATGCCTGTTTCCACTTTTTATTGGACTTTGAGATAAACAAAATATGCCTAGGTCAAAAAAATAAGTTAATGTTTTCTTGTCATGTTTCCCAATGTTTTGTATGAATAACTCTTAAGGTGACGGTACCTCTCATGTCTGTAGTTCCACGATCCCTATTTGTTCTTTTCCATATTTAAAAAAAAAATTCCTAATAAAAACATTGAAATGCATTTTTTTTTCCCTGGTAGATCAGTAATATCCAGTGTGTATGATGTGATAAAACACCAGTAAACCCATTGATGATTGTACATATCTGCATATTATACTTATCTGCATGTTGCAGTAAGGATACCTTACACTTGCTTACTGATATTGATAGTATAAGGATTCCAGAAAATATAATATTGGCAGCTGCTGATATGTAGGTGTTCTTTTTATGTATTCCACATGCGTGTAGAAAAAAAATGATTTTACAAAATCTCTAAATGAGCAAGGACAACATTATATTTTTATGTTAGACTATTTCTATACCTACAAGTACAGGGCATGGCTCCTACATATACTGTACTGAAAATTAATCTGTATTTGGTGGATTTTTTTTTTCTAATGAGACTTTATCAATTTACTTAATATATAGGCACCATGGCACCTGGCACAGGAACATTATTGACATTCCCATTTTGTGGACAAGTACAAAAGAGGAACCGAAAACACTGGTTAATCAAAGAGACTCAGATACATTTATTTACCAATTTTTTTTCAAACTTGATTTGAATAAGATTCTATTTTAAGAATTAAAAATTTTTAAACAGATCAATGGTACATATGGAACATTGTGAACTAAAAATTATTGTAAGCCTATGGGGGAAATCCTATTTCATATGTGGTGAGTACACATTTGACATCTCTGATTTGTGTTATCCCTACAGGGTCTTATTGGAGATTATAACAAAATTGTGTAGCCTAGTAAAGGCAGCTAGGAAGAATTCTGTCAAAAAAGCACATAGCAAAAAGCAAAGGATGACTTTACAAGATCAATTATTTTTTGGAACTTGAGAACAGAGAGAACCTTATAAAGTACTTATAATATTGGGATGCACATATCAGTTTTCTGAAGTAAAATCAATATTGTCAAAGAACTGGCAATTTTTTTAATTGACAGACAAATTATTATAGTTTACAGATACTGGACCTGATTTAAAAAAGATCTCCAAGGCTGGAGAGGATACACTGTCATCAGTGAAACTGAGTGTTCCAGCAAACCTAAAATGGATCTGGTCCAGGATTCGAAACATTTGCTAGCAAAAGTCTTTGAAGAAATCCATTCCAGGTTTTCTAATTCACCCAGCTTTACTGATGAAAGTGTATCCTCTCCAGCCTTGGAGAGCTTTTATAAATCAGGCCCACTGGCTCTAAAGATTCAGTTACACATAAAATAGCATCTAATCATGACAACATTCCCAGATGAGAAGATATATGTAAGCATCATTGCATCAACCACATTGTCTACAATATGGGTAGAATATTAGATACTAAATAACATTAATGTACCCAATGGCTCAAATTAACCCCCCAGCTCAGACATTCTGTCTTTTTGAACCGTATTTTCCTCCATACTATAAACTGCTTTTCCATCAAGGATTAATCAATGAGGTGTGAAATGTTTCTATCATTGGGTTCACATAGTTCACATAGGGAATGTAAATTGCTCTTTTAAAATACTTTAAATAGAATCAAACTCTGATTTCTCATTGTTACTACAAAGCACTATAAATAAAAAAAATTACTACAAATAGCCTGGAATAATTGTCATTTACAAATTTCACATCAAATGTTTAAATTTATATATATATATATATATATATATATATATTTATATTTATCGTATGAACACAGATTAGGATTTTATTTTACTTATATATCTCAATATAATGTATTATTAGATGAGACCCTAAGATAAGTTATCATGATAATAAAAGTTATGGTAATTTGGTTCATTTCATAATTAGTAGAAAACAGATATATACCGTATTTTTCGGACCATAAGACGCACTTTTTTTCCCCCAGAAGTGGGGGGAAAAAGTCCCTGCGTCTTATGGTCCAAATGTATCAAAATGTATCCTTCCCAGCTGCTGTCCCGTCCCCCCTGTATCGCCCCCCCC
>NC_092859.1:97494036-97529127 GCF_032062135.1 Pyxicephalus adspersus
TTATGACTGTGATGTTGGTTTTTAATGCACATAAAATATTTTAGGACACTATTTGTTTCAGAATCTTTGTTTTCTTCATTTCCCTTCTCCAAAAAACTGGTGCGTCTTATGGTCCAGTGCGTCTTATGGTCCGAAAAATACGGTAGGTACCACTTAATAAGCTTGACCTTGATAACCATAAAAAAATGTCTTACTGGTAAAACGGACATTTAGTCTAAATTTATGAAACAAAAAATGCAAGTTTTAAAATTACTACCCCATCACCACCTTGACAATGAGCAGTGAAGGTATACTGACAAGAAGGTGGGCCCTAACACTGAGGTCGGAGTTATTTGTGTCTGTATGCAAGAAAATCCAGGTTTTAATAGCAAAGTGAAAGCAACCTCAGACAATGTATGCAAAAGATGTTATCGCAGATCTTGTGATTGCTGCTGTTATAAAACACCTCTAGTTTTAGATATTAAGATGGAATAGAGTCATATGGATGATAAGTTCATTTTAACAGTGATGTAATTTTTATCTTAAAATAGAGAACCACTGTAAATTCCCCACCATAAACAGTAAAAATGGCAATGTGATATATAATACTGATTATGAGCCACTCTGCAGAAATGAGGCTGCCTGGTGTGTTCAACATATGCCATTATCCAAATGACCTGTCAAGGAATGCACCGGTTCTCCATATGCTTGACTAATTTCGGTTTTCCTAGATGTAAGATTTAAGATGTGTGAGCATATATGCAAATTTTAGAAAAGCATTTTATCCCAATTCACAATACCACAATTGTTCACAATTCGGTGAGATATCGTGGACAGGTCAAAAATAGTAAGTGCAAGGTAAATTATAGGTCCAAGTTTTAAGTGCTAGGCATTAAATGAGCAGTTCAGGTGGTAATCTATGCATTCTTTTGTAATTATAGATAGGTGCCAGCAAAACATGGAAAGGACATATAAAGTTAATGTGAATACAAACATGAGTACTACCAAATGTACAAAATGCTGAAACAAAGATAATAATGAGAATCATAATAATGACAATGTATGGCTATGTTAGAAGTATATATGCATCCTTGTTTAGCATTCTGAAAATAATGCATTTTATTCACCCATCTGCTATTGTGCAGACAGCTGTGGCACCACCGAAACCAGTCAGGGCACATCTGTGTACTGGGTAGGCAATGAATGTTTTTTGAAAAAGAAATTGCTGTCTTTTATAAACTAACCAAGAAATTATCTGTTTTCATGAGCTGTCTTCTTTGATGAGTTTTTCTCAAATCAGACTTGTTAGCAACATTACAAGTCTTCAAGAATAAATGTCAGGCATGTAACAATATACACCAACAGTCAATGTTTCTCAATGAGGGTTCTGTGAAACCCTAGGATTCCACCAGAAGTTGCTAGGGGTTCCTTTGGCAATTTCTGCCTCTCTGACCAGTTACCACTAACACCAATATTATTTTTGGCTATCTATAAGGGTGACATTCTTCCCATTGACTAGCAATGTAAGAAACATTCTCTCTTCTGATCACCATAATAATATACTGTGAGGTGTGGTTATAGTAATTGTAGTAGGGGGTTCCTTGATGACCTTAACGTTAATTCCAGGGATCCCCATGTTAAAAAGGTCCAAAGTTACCCACAATAGAATTTAAAGAAAAACACCTGTACCTTTTAATATCTAAGTCTAGCTTCACTGATGAAAGTGTATCCTCTCCAGCCTTGGAGATCTACCTCATGTTTATGTCTTAACATTACAGGATTTTGTCAAAAAGGAATTAGGATCAGGATGAGATTAGGAAGTAAATACTAAACCTAAGTGATGCCTAAACAAAGCCAATGGTGGCCTTTGGGCTAGCAAGGTAGATGAAGACTATGGCATGAACAGTACTGTGACCTCTATTAGAGCTCTATTTATAAAGTAGGGAATCAGACATTCCATCAAACATTCCCTGGTGGAGAATAGCGATGAGCAAGCATTTTAAAATTCGATCTCGCCATTCTTACTCTCCGAACTTGTAAGCAAGAACAGCCTGTGTAAATTCCCCCATCGAGATTGAATTTTTTGGGACCTGCAAGAGCAATCAAGAGAGCAGAGCTGACTTCTCCGCTCCCCTGATTGCTCTTGCAGCCCTATAGTATGTGTTCTTGGATAGAGATTCTCTATCCGAGAACAGAGAGTCCCGCGGCTGTGCTCATCATGAATGAATTCATTAATGATGAGCACAGCTGCGGGACTCACACTAACAGGTGGAGCACCGCGGCTGCAATGCAGCCGTGAGAATCCTCCTGTGCGCGATTCGGGGGGGGGGGCAGAAGGAGTACCGCGGCTGCAATGCAGCCATGGAAATCCTCCTGTTCGCGATCCCTGGGCACTAGAAGTTAAATGAGGGCTCGCAAAAGATTTCCTCGAACTTTCGAAGGGTCCGCAAAATTTCTGTGAACCGATTACGCGGACCCATCGGAAGATTGAGGTAATCATTACAGGAGGAGTACCGCAGCTGCGGGAATCCTCCTGTGCGCGATCCTTGGGCACTAGAAGTTAAATTAGAGCTTGCCCTTATTTGACCTCTAGTGCCTGGGGAGGCAGGAGGAGTACTGCATTGCAGCCGCGGTACTGCTCTTGTAATGAATTCCTCAATCTTCCGATGGGTCTGTGTAATCGGTTCGCCGAATTTTTGCGGACCCATCGGAAGTTCGAGGAACTTTGATAGAGGCATTCTTGCTCATTCCTAGTGGAGAATCCCTGGTGGGAGAAGTGTAATATTTAGCAACTATAGTGGATACCGGCAAAGCAGAGATTTGTCATTGGCCCCCATAGAAGGTAGAATAGCCATATTTGATGAATGAATCTAAACACAATCCAAAATAGGTTATATAAAATATTTACTGTACATGGATGCAAAATATAGTACAAAACCAAATCTTTTTCTTTTCCTTTGTGCAGTGTACCACAACTAACTGTAATCAATTGAGCTCCAATTCTACCATATTTTTACACATTAAGGTTACAGTACAGGTACACACCTGAAAAATATATCCTGTCACAAAATGCCTCTACTTTATTATGATTCATCCCCAGTAATGTTTCCTAGCTTTACTCAGTAGTACTTTTTTCCATGTCAGCTAATGACTTTTACGTATTGCCTCAGTTCATGTTGCTTTGCACATGAAAGAAACCAAACCTGACAGCAATTCTTGACAGATGCTCTGTGCAGGGAAAGGTTTTTCTCAAACAATGTAGACTTTTTTATCCTAAAATTAGATTTGGATATAAATACTCAAAAATTAAAGCACAGAGGCAGTTGGAGAATTTTAACCACACAAATTAAATAAAAACAGGTGTAATAAACACAATTTTAATTTCATTCTTTTTATTGTTTATGTTGTTAGGAGGACTGTAGAAGGATTTGTAGGAGTAAAAAGCAAGCTAATTGCAAACCAAAGGTATAGTGTCACGGTCCCTTCCGTGACAGAAGTTTGAGGATCTGTCAGACAAGCTGCATATGTGAATATCTGACAGCCTCTTTGGTTTTACTTGTTTCTGTGTTGTTGTTTGTAATGACCACTCCCCTTACATCAGGTGCAGGTGCTGGTCATTACGGCTCCTCCATTTAGTCTGGCCTCACACTTCATGCTGTGCGGTTGATATTCACTGCTGGGTTGTGAATAGCTGGAGTGTTGAGCTATCCTGTGTTCCTGTTGATATCTGCTAAGATAAGTTGCTTTACTTTTGGTGTTTTGGTGTATTGCTGTTTTTGTTATTCAGTTGTTTACTAGGCCTCAGGGAGACACTGGGTCCTTCATAGGGGAAGGAACCAGCAGTCTCAAGCCAGACACTACTGCCAGGGCTATTCAGGGCTAGTAGGGCCTTGGTTCCTGAGTATGAGCTTTCCTACCATCAGGGGATGCTCATACGGTTAGGAGTTAGGGTGAGGTTAGGGTGTCTGCAAGGGGTGACCATTCCCTTTTCCCTAGTCATTTGAGGCCTAGTAGTATATACACCTTTCTGTTTCCCTCCCCTCCCTGTTATACGTGACATATAGCAAGTTGAATGCTGTAATGGGGGCATAATTAAAAAATATCAGCTCTCCCTACTAGTTTAAAGACACAAAAATTTGTCTCAGGCTTGTCCACATTTTAAAAAAGTGCACGAGATTTTAGCTTGGTCACAGGTTTTTGTGAAAATGATGATTAAATAGGAGAGTTGTTCTGTCACCCAATAAAAATCATGAGATTTTAAACATTTGTATTAGGTGACATCTAATTAGATTTAGAGAAATTTAACATTGGAGCCTGGATTCACAGTTTTAAGGGCATGATTAGTATGGAGGAGGATTTCCACTTTGCAAGGGGAACTTGTACTACGCTTAGTAATGGCAGTGAAAATTAATTTTTGCAAAAAGATCACCCAACCACATTCAAGGAAAATTTAAAAATAGGAATTTTGTTTTCATATGATTGAAGTAATTAGAACATCACTTCTGTCACTAAAGTGATTAGCATATACCCCTTTAATAAATCAATTCCATTTGGCTTCTATAGAGAAGAGTTTAAGGACCAATATTTAAGACCTATCAGGTTATGGTATGATGGGTTAAAATAGGATTTACAGACTAAGCAGAGAATAAAATGAATGTTGCAAAGCACAGCCAAAAACTTCAGTACTTATAAGTTACTGATTTCTCTTGTGATCCACAAGCTTTAAGCAATCACTACTAATAACATTGCTGCTGCTAATACAACAACCTAGTTAAGAGTATACAGTGGTATCATGATAAAAAGATTCTATGTTTTAATAAAGTCACAAAAAAGCAATTTGCCTTATTCTCACCAGGCATTAGGTATCTTTGTAGGCAAGCTTCTAATAGGAGCTCATGTCTTTTTCATTAAACAAGAATTCTGTTTTTTGAAGTCTGATCTTAAGAATTTTGCTCAGATATACGATTGTAATTCAACACTTTAATCATATGCCATACCAAAATTCTTACTGTAAATTCAGAGAAATCTCCAAAGCCATAAATTAGTAAGACTCTTTTTTTCTCTGAATTCTCTAACTGTGAGGATCCACAAAGAACAAAAAATTTGATATATAAAACAGGAAATATTATTAATGCATTTACTCTACATTTTCATCTTTTAACAGGAAAATGTTTTGGAGCAGCCCAGGTCAGTGTAGATGATATATAATGTGTATGGTCATTTATGTAGTCCAGCAAATTGTCAGTTACCTATTATTGGTGTTGTGTGACTGGCCCAAACACTCATATAAGGTCATATAATATATATAATATATATATATAAGGTCATATATATGATCATATAATCAAGCCTGTGATATATAGGTCCTTGGATTAAAGTAAGCTTATTCTATGAAAACTCAATATATTCTATGATAACTGCAATATATTTTATCTTCTAAATAAATAAAATGTTTGCTCGTTTATTTTTGTCTGTGCCAGAGTGCCACTTGATTGTACTAACAGAGCAATGGCATCAAGAACATTGGCTAATCTGTACTATGTATGTCTATTGACCCGTAAGTGTTGCTGATGTTTACCTGTTGGATACAATGAAAATACAAAGAGTCCTTTTTTGAAGCACAAAGGAAGTGCTCCATCTATTTACAATGCATTCATGGGTTTTTCTAAAAATTGCAAGCATTTGATCACACAAGATAAATAAATACAAAATCACTCTGATGATTTGCAGGGCTGTGTTTGAACTCAATTCTATCCTAACACACTTGCGTGCTAACAACCCTATTATAAGGAAAATGTAAAAACACCCTATCTATTTACTCCTAATGGGTATAGTGACAAAAATATCTTAAAGGGAGAATTTCACACATCGAAGATGTTGTTTTAGATGTTAGTATAACACATATTGTCAGGATGAAATGCTTGTAATTCATAGCATAGTTTAAAAAACTTAAAGTAAACCTGTTAAAGGAAAAATAAAAGTAAAAGTTGTCACTCTGTAAGGAACAGATCACTTAGCTTAGAGAATATGATGACAATTCACTTAGTAAAATAAAACATGTGCACACAAACACATGATTTTTGCTTGCACATGATTGAATAAATAAAGTCAGCAGAATTTCACCTCAATCAATAAACTAGGTGATTTATCTCTTGCAGGATGACAATGAAGTGAACAGAAATGTGTGCTTGTCTTTCATGACAGGTTTTCTTTACAAATTGCATTTGCATTTTCTAATGTTAAGTCCATATCCCCGAACTGATGTTCTTTCATTTTCATACTTCTGCAGTCTGCGAATATCTGATCTCTTATTAATGAGACAGTCTTTATTCCATAATTGCAGGATTTTCTTTTAAGCTCTAAATCAGTCACATACTCTTCCAACAGTATCAGTGTCATTATGGGTACAGATACCTTTCATAAGTTTTACTGCATCTAGGTTACATAGCACTGCTCAAATTAGTTCCAGACAGCATCATCATTGTATTTTCTGGCCTCTGTAGGTGAATCAGTTTGCATATAGTTCTCCAGGAGCAAATAAAAACTAAAAATTTTCATCCATAACTTTTATTTTAAGTTCTTATGACTCCTATAGACAGTTGCAATTCTTTTCAAAACGCGTCCATACAAATTCCATGGGATCTTTAATCCTAAAGGTTGCATAATTTTATTATTTTTTTTTTTTTGTATAGCAAACCTAAAAATGCTTTTAATTACATGTTCTAGGTGAAACTACAACATAGGATTTACAGCTGACCATTGGAAGCTTAAATTTTATCACTGTGCTGTAAACCAAAGAACTTCACATTATTTTTCAGCTTTATTGAAAGGGGTTGGTTTACTAGAGGAATAGAGAATGTAGTTGGAAAAGTGAAAGTTCAAAAAACTAAGTAAATAAGCTTCTGTGGTTTACCTGAGGTGAAGTGGGGGGGGGGGGGGGGCATAATACCTACATGCAGAATAAAATTGAATGCAAGGGTTTACTACCAGTGCATGCAGTGGATTGTGGTGAAACAATGGGAGAATATAGCACGATATGAAATTAAAGGTTTTAACAATAGCAAACTAATGCAAAACGAGGCAATTTTGACAAACCAAACGGTCAAGTATGATAGAATATGGGGACATCAAACTGGCAAATCATAATAATATGTGGACAACACAGTGATGATGATCCAGCCACCATGCACGCATTTTCAGGTTCAACACCAACATGAACAGGGTAGCCATTAAAATCTATAGGGTTACCACCAACACCACATTTAGTGCTACCACCAGCATGTTCAGAGGTACCACCACCAGCATGTACAAGGATACCACTTGAACATTCAGAGCTACTGCCAGCACATTTAGATTCACCATGAGCGTATACAGGGTTACCACAAGCATTTTCAGGGTTACTACTGGCATGTACCGGGTTACCACCAGCTCATTCAGTAAAGATAGATAGATAGATAGATAGATAGATAGATAGATAGATAGATAAATACATAGATACATAGATAGGTAGATTGGTTGAACCCTACTGTACTTGGATTACTCGAATTTTGCGTAATAAAATCATGAATGCTTACTCACAAAATGTGTTAATTTATTATTTTCTGAGAGGGAAAATGAGAGGAAAAGGTAGAAATAAATCGATTCCCCGTTCTCGTGGTACTGGTAGGGTTCGTGTTTCATAATTAATGGCTGAAATTTGAAGACTGGACAGTTTTACTTGTGTCTTGTCTCCTCCTGCTGCGTATTTCCTGAACAATCTGACTAGATTTGAACCAATGTTTCTGTTTGAAGCGTTCTTTTGCAGGAAGCAGTTTTAAAGTTTTTTTTTTTTGGTGTTAAAAGTCACTTAAATATGACCCATTTTCATATACCTTATTAAAGAGTGCCTTTCTTGGAAGTTCCCATATACCAACACAATATTACCTAACATGTAAATGGAATCATTTATTGGGTATAAATTCATGTATGCATATTTATTAGGTGAAGCAGCACAAAAGTTTGAGAAAAACAAACAGGAATAGGCAACAATTGACGCAAAATGTATTTTTCACTATAGGTAATGTCACACCACTGGTCTTAGGTCTGATTTGTTGAACCGGATAGTGTGCTTGTACATACTGCTGTGGTTTTTAACAGATACATAATGGACTTCATCCAGCTGCTGTGATCTTTGGTGAAGTAAAAGTCTGTGGCTACTAAACTCATTTTTTTGAAGATATATGCTTAAGAGCTTTGCTAGTGAAAGTGATTTTACAATTATCCACAAAATAACACATTCTGAACAAGAATAAACCATACCACATCCTTTTGCAACTCCATTAACAGTATATAAAAACATTTTTAAATGTCTTCCAGAATTTTGTATAATGGAGGAAAATTATATCCAAGTGTACAGAAACTTTTATCCTCCATTAGCTGTAGAGCTAAATTGTTAGTTCTCACAGATTTTTATTTTTATGACAAATACACTATGTGAAGGTTGATTACTTTACAAAGTCTGCATTTGAAGGTTTGTACTAAAGGAATGCTTCCTTTTGTGTATATGATATTCCTTATACTGTCCTCATCAAATACTTTTTTGATATAAGGGTATTAGGGGGGACCCCAGACAGAGGAGGATATTGTGATCGTTTTTGCTGGATTGTAAAATAGTTGAGGGAAAACTCATACTCTAGGTCACCAAAATGAGTGAAATATATGTTTGTTTGACTGATGCTGCATATCAAAGCCTTTCTCATATACAAAAACCAAATGTATACATGAGGACTGGAGGAAATAGGATCATATTGTATGTCTTCTTTATATGTCAATCACACATTAATGTGGAATGCCAATAAAACTTTAATTAAATTTCAGTTCTCTTCCTGTTTTTATACCTACATGGGAAGTAATGGCAAATCAACCTAGTGAGGAAAGGGACTATAACCCAGTGTTTCTCAACTAGGCATCCTCCACAGGTTGCTGGAGGTTCATTGAGCACTTTGTGGCTCTCAAGTTTTTTTAACTGATACAGATGCCTGTCTGTAAGGGTTACATTCCTTTCACTTGCCAGCAATGTAACAGACATTCTCCCTCCTGACCACCACAGTAATGTAATGTGAGCTGTGGATATAGTAATTATAGTAAGGGTTCCACAAAGACCTGAAAGTTATTTCAAGGGGTTCCCCCATGGTAATGTTGAACTAAACTCCTTGGTGGGTGTAGCACAGCATACCTGCTGAATATGGCACATAACTACCCTGTGCAGTCGCCCTGCAGTGATTACAGGTCCAGGATCTGTCATCCTTGCACCCAAAAAAGGCACCATATTAACCGCTAGCAATCCTCTTTAGTGACTGAATGATGTGCCTACGAGTTGGATGTGTGTGCAGTTCCGTTATCCCCAGTAGCTGGATGTCTCTTTTGTCGAATAGTACAACTCCCTGGTGTATTTTTTGTTTAGTTTACATCCACTTTAAAAAGGTCGAGAAACACTGCTCTAAACAAAAAACTTGAGCATGGTTCTAACACTTTGCTATTCTATCTAAAATTACAACTTTAACTTTTGTATAGAGTAAATTTAAAAGTCCAATTGAACTCCTAGCTTTCACAGAGCAAATGGTCTCTTGGCATTGGTCCGAACACAAGCTCTGTTGTGTAAGACATATAGCTATCTTGTCAGCAACTTTCTCATCTCAGCAACCCACAGAAATTCAAAGGTGAACACTACAACAATGGAAGTGTGCCTATACCTAGCATTGATTGATTACCTTCAATCCTTGTTGCCTGTTGGCAGAACCATCAGAACTATTTTCATTATTCTGAGAAACAATTTTTCCTTGAGCAAATAGATAGCTTTATTTTTTTGTCCAGAATAATGTTTAATCTTTAAAAAAATTCAACCAAAGGTTAACAATCTCCTAAACGTTGATGTTTGCTGACATTGTCTTGCTGAATAGCAGGACTGCTCATTATAGCTCCTGGCTGTTTATGGCATGCATCTTGCAGATTTATTCAGCTATATAGAACAATTAGTATGGGATTAGGGAAGGAAATTATAATGTACATGTCTCCTCTTTTCATTGCTTAAAAGAATAATGCTTCATATAGCCTCACCGATGGTGCAGCAATACCAGATTCCTCATCTCCCTGGTCTGTTTAGTGGGAAGTCTGCCATACAGAAAAAGGAATTATTTTTGAAAATCCCTACACATGAATACATTTATTGGATCGAAACCAATCACAAGGTGAAAAAAAGGCTCTAATTTGAGAAGGCAACTGAGATTGTTGCTAGAAAAATATGTTGTCCTTTTTGATATTTATTTTACAATACATTAACAACTCAAAATAGAATAAAATTGTAAATTCAAAATATCACAATTACACTTATCTTTGTTTTAGGAGCAGATAGGAAAGTAAATGTAGAAAAATACATATTACAGTACACGAGAGGTTAGTATTTTTCTTTGTTCGGATGATTTATATCTACTTTCTTGCCTGGAAACCATTATCTTGACAATTCAATCGGCTTACCCTGGAACACTTGTTTTATTGCAGCTATAGGTTATTAAATTAATCTTCCATTCTTACTTCATTCTTTTCACATTCTTTTTTTCTTTTTAAATGATAAGTCAGAAATAACTCTGCTACATTTGTCTGTTGGTCTGTCAATCTATTTGTCAAAAAAGAAGGGGGGAAATGTAATTGCTGTTGCTTACTGACCAGTATTAAAAATGTGATATATTGGTGAGTCTTTTGCCAAGAATGAGCCCGGATGGGAGACCTGTTCTCTATAATTGTTCTCTTCATGCACACACACAAATACAAACACACACATACATACACACATACACCCTTTGCTTTACTGCTGCATTTTTGAAACTCTTGGGCCAATTATTTCCTTTTCTGTTTTATATACTTTTATCTTCTTTAACATAGATTGCGTATTCTTGGATGGTTATTTTTAAAGTGGACCTTGAATTAAAATGCAAGCTCTGTTTAGCTGTTTTACCTATACTTCTACCTCCTTCACCATGTAATAATGCAGCATTATAAACAAATTAGGAGAACAATTCTGTAAAGATCCTGAGAACACCAAGGATTCTAAACATAATAAAAAACATTGTAGCATTGTGTAAGAGCATTGCCTGCTAAAATTTGATATTGTGTTTTCAGTGTGTTGAGTGTTTCCAGGATTCTCTGAATGGCATATGATGTTACTTTAACCTTGGCCGCACAAACAGAACTTGGCGAATAAGGTAAATAAAATTCTATTACCTAATTTGTGTTTTTCTTTTTATATTCAGTGTTTGGAAAACATACATGATTGGAAGAGGTTTATATGATAAGTAGATCTTGCATTTCTAATAAACTATAGCAATTTATGACTCGCTATGATGAAGTTAGACAAAATGGATTAGGATTGGTTGCTGTAATTTACTAGACCCAAAGAACAAGAATGGAAGAACTCCTGACTATTACACACATACAGATCTAAGATGCAGTGTTAACCCATTCCCTACTTGTCCTCCATCTGAACTTTCCTATTTATTACTACAAAACCTTCAGTCACATTACAGTCACAGTACATTACATTGGCACAAAAAAGAAAAATAACCATAACACTACCTAGATTGGTAAGTCCAAGTCCATGCTACCACTAAATTATATGTGGGGATATTTACTCCTTCCTTCCCTTCTTTGTTTCTTCTTTTCCAAATCTGGAAGTACTTATTTTATCACTGAGCTTCACAAGAAGTTTTTTCCTTTTTTTTTTTAGTAAAGTATACTACTTGCATATAACCAAAAAAAAAAACTCACCTTTACTTATGCAGATCCCTTGATCCCTCTGGAGCTTTCCTGGATTCGGTCCTGTGCCGTGCTGTAATCTGTCTTCGTCCCGGCTGTTTTTTGTCTTCTGGCTTCTGCCTAAGTGACCTCATCCCGTACTGCGCAGGTGCAGATCCAGTAGAGTAGCCTGCAGTAATTTTTTTTTTTTATCTTTTATGAGGGCTTTACTTTCGGATCACTGGCTAGTTAAATAAGGTGTTGAAATTTTCCTTATCTTCTACTCAGACTAAGTATTGCACTCCATGTTTATGCCCAGTTTATGAGCATGATCTATTAAAGCTCTCCAAGGCTTGAGAATGGATGTGGTCTAGGATTCAAAAATAGTAAATGATTTTGATGAAATCTATTCCAATGTCTCAGTACATCTTTAAATAGAGAAAAAAGTGTATCACTTACCCCTTGACCCATAATCAGATGGCTCACTTGGAATCTTTGGTCAGAGGAATCAGGCTTCACAGCATGTAACTTGACTGGGCTGTTTCTTTAACTTATTCTTACTGCTCTGGGAATCCTTTATTATATATTACATTTGTTTTATAAAAACAAAGATTGTGCATATATGTAAAAAAATCAGACAACCTGTAATGAATTAAAGACAACTGAAATAAAACAAAGAGCAGATTCTAAATTATACTGAATCATTGATGACTTCTACACAATTTGGTCCATTTACTAATACAAATGTCATGACTATATAAATGTGTATGATACACCTGTCACAGATCCCCGCAGGACCAGGGAATCTGTGCCCATGTCGCTGTCACCCACCTTGTGCTCTTCTGCAGCCAGCTTCAGCTCTGTTCAGGAATCCTGTCTGCTCGTCATTTCTTGGTCTGAGTCATGTGATTCCCTGAGAGCTGCCCCCTTACCCCAGAGGTCCAGAATATTCTGCAGAAGAACTCCATCTGTTGGCAGAACTGTGAACAGCGCCTGAGCTGCCTCTGCTCCAGCACTCCCTCTGGTAGTGGGTTCACCTATTTGATATATTAACATGATATGTTTGCCTGAACACTATGGATATATTCAGTGTTAGTCTTTTAGACTAGTTAGATCATAGAATCAGTTAGATGTTACCCACTACACTATACATAATATACATAAGTTGAGTTTTGTCCATAACCTGCTCATTTTAGGTTAAAAATGCCTCCTTGAGCATAAAATGAAATCCCAAACATGTTATAGGATCATTGAAAATCAAGCGCTATAGTTCTTTATTTGAATATAAGAACTGTTTAGGTTTGATGTGATGTTAATTGGAAACTGTAATGTTAAATTTCTCTGACCAACTGTACATTTTTTAAATTAGCGAACTTTTGTATTCATCAAAGACTCTTCTGGAAAGTATAATGAAACAGATTTGATGGGTTGTGATGTTTTCTACTAGATCATAAATCCCATTGTCAACAAACATATTTCACTGAGAAAATTGTCTTTAGACTCTCCAGTGTATGCATTCACTCTTTAATTATCATTACTTTTTATAGGAAATAATCAGATGGCAGCATATTCGCGTGTGCCAGTTCTTAACTAGGGACGCTGAAGTGGTCTTAATGCGCAATCAGTGGCACACTGTGATGAATATAAATATTACATTTTACATTCAATCAACATATTGAATGGAGAAGCTTTAATTTGAATAGCTTATTATTATTAAACTCATGGTTGAAAACACAGTCAGAGTTGATTAAATCATATATTATAATGTAAATGGATAACCAGTTGTTAAAACAATGAAAGATGGAAAATATTTCAATATCATTTAAAGCAATACTGTGGTCTTAATTAGACTTTTGTAACTAATTCTCCTGGTAAATATAATAAATAAATAAATAAATATATATATAAATATATTCTGTTAGAAATATAGATTCATATAGACACAATGTATGCTAACATTGTCAGAGTTTCACATCATCTTTATACAGCATTACTACCAATAATATATGCTAAAATGTTAAAAAATCAACCTTTTATGTTGTGACAAATTCTAGGATAGTTTACAAACCTAAACTGGCTTCCATTTCACCTTAGAATTAATTTCAACCCCCTGTGCTTTGCCTTCAAATCCCTTCACAGTTCTTCTCCCACTTACCTTTCTGACCTGTTAAAAAAATACTCCCCCAGCCGCTCTCTCCGCACCTCCGGTGACCTACTTATGACTTCCTCACTCATAACCTCATCACACGCATGGCTTCAAGACTTTTCTAGAGCTGACTCTCTGGAATGGTCCTTCTCATCCTATTTGGCTTTCTCCTACTTTCTGCTCATTTAAAAGAGAACTCAAAATCCATTTTTTTCAAACTAGTCTACCCGTCTTCTTCTCTCTACTCTACTCGCCACTACTTCCCACCACTACATATCCCCCTCCTATTGTGTGGGACTTCCCCAACCTCCTAGATTGTAAGCTCTTTGGGGCAGGGTCCTCTCCTCCTCTTGTGTTACTGTCTGTATCTGTCTGTCATTTGCAAGCCCTATTTATTGTACAGTGCTGTGTAAAATTATTGGCACTATATAAATTCTGTTTATTAATAATACTAACAGTCACCGTTTAATTCAGTTGTGTTTCCCTTTATCATGATGTGCTGAAATCATGATAAGTTTAAAAGTTAAGCGATGTGTCAATTTGACATTTTTTGTAAAATTTCACACTAGAGGAAAAACTGCCACAAGGAAATTTGTGCTGACATTCTGCAGCAACTTGAGGTGGACCCAAAACTTTTTCAAAAATTCAATCAATCACCTGGATCTTCCAGTATTATCCTATAACAAAACAACAGTCGCTGCACTGGAAAACACTTTTATCAACTAGAATCCAAAAAGTTTGTCAAAGCAAGTCCAAATTTAAAGCCATGCTCATCATGTTTTTTGACGTGAAGAGTGTAATTTTGGCAGAATGGGTTCCAGAAGGTACAACAGTGAACCAACATTATTATAAGGAAGTTTTGACAAAGCTGGAATAAAAAGTCAGGAAAATACAACGAGAAATATGGAAAAATGCATCTATTCTTCATTAGAACAATACTTTTCACACAGCACTTTCTGTGAAACATTTTTTGACCGACAAACACATTACTATGGCAGAGCATGCTTCTTTTTCACCAGATTTGGCACCTTGTGTTATTTTTTTCTTTTCCCTAAATTGAAATTGATGCTTAAAAGAAAACCCTTTAAGTCAGTGGGCCTAATTTATTAAAGCTCTCCAAGGCTCTAGACGATACACCTGGACATAAACCTGGAATGGATTTTATGTTATTTGCTATTTGTTAGGAAATATTTTGAATCCTGGGCCAGATCCATTCCAAGTTTGCTGGATCACCCAGGTTCACTAATGAAAGTGTATCTTCTCCAGCCTTGGAGCTTTATTATATCAGGTCCAATGGTAATCTCCATCCCAAATTATCAAAAATAAAAAGGTGTGAGGCAATTCAAGTGCAACTATTATAGGTTACTCTGCAATAGTTTGCTGTGCAGTAGCCATACCAGACAGCATATAGCTTTTACAGAAGGTACCAAGTTCATACCAAGTTCATAAAAAAACAAAATACTCATATTGTCACATGTAAATTCTCTACATTTGTTACAGCTATTGGATACTTTACCCCTGTAATTTTTAATTTCCTTTAATATTTGGTGGTTCAGGTTTCCTTCCAAATTCCAATTTGCTTACCCAGTTTCTAACTAATATTGCATATTATATAGTGACAATTACTGCAGTAATTGCAGGCGGAGACATGCAGAATCTATCATGAATTATGTATTCATTATATCTTTAACTGGATTATTTTAGCATGAAGCTTCACTGAACCATTATACATTTTTCACCATTATAGAATAATTGAATTTATCTAACTGTATTCCGTATCAAGACCAAAAAAAAACTAAATTCACAGATTTAATGGCATTGTATTCTCATTCATTCCACTTAATGCAAACAGATAACTAAACTAATTAAAGTAACTAACTCTGAATGAATTAAATGACAAAGTAATATCTTTCTCTATTATTCTAAAATTTTAAATTTAATTTCATTTAAAGACTTAATTACTTTCATTTGATTATAGTGCAAGTCCTGCTGGCTGATTTCAGTCTGAATAAAATCATCTAATTTATTTTATAATGTAACCGTAAGCTTTTTGCAGTCAATTCAATTTACAGTCATCTCAAGTTACACTTATAGTATACCACGTACTGGGATTTCACTATTATCTGAAATAAAACATATTAATTGCTGGTATTCCATGTTCTCTTTCTACATTTGCAGGATTGTAATAATATTTCTTGGAAAAGTGTTAGCATATGAATGATAAGGTTTAATTAAAACTGTTTTCAGTTTTTTGGGCAAAAAACACAAATGTAAAAGAAATAAATTCACAATATACAACATACTCTAAATGTATATTTACTGGTGTGTTGTTATGCTGATCTTTTCTGAAATTTTTTGTTGAACTAAAGTTGAACTAAAAACTTAAAACATCTTAAAAACACAGGTAAACACATGTATGCAAGCTGTCTTTTTACTCAAAAGATCTGTAGGCTGATTTACCACCAACACCCAGTCCTGCAGAACAGCCATGTGGTGTTATCCAACCCACTGCAATCACTGCCTAATACTGTAACTGCCATTTTTGTTGTACAGCTTGGCCTGTTATTAGACAAGAAAAAGTTAAAAGATATATTCTCCAATTTAAAAGGACACAAAAACTTTAATATATGACTAAAAACAGCAGGCAGTTAAAACAGAAATAAACTGGTGGATGGTAAGTTTCTGCCATATTCAGTCCGTATGCATAGCATAGTTGGCAATTATAGCATGTAAAAAGAAGGATCAGATTTTGTATAATTTCTTTTATATTACCATAATCACTTCATGCTCATGACCTGAAACTTCATTTGAATAAGTAACATTGCCAATGCTGAAAGTGGCAAATCTGGTACATTCATTTCCACTTGGCTGTGTGATGCTACTTTTGCACATATGACAACCATGGCTTAAACTAGTGAGGGTGTTATGACCTTACAAAGAAGATTTCCGATCTTGCTGCCATTTCATAAAAAGCAACGGTAAAAGGTATTAAATAGTAAGATCACAAATTAATTAATGAAATGACAACTATTCATAAAAGTGGAGATCATTTTGCTGATCATCACTTTTAAGGATGGTGCAAACCTAATAAATGCATTTTTATACAAATAATATCAGTATTTTTTTGGTGGTCCTTCCAAATCGCCCTTTCATTATCAACCATACTAACCCAAACTCCTCAATAGGGGGAAGAAACATTTGAAATACACATCTGATCTGTTATTTCTACCAAATATTGTAATTCCATTTGTAATTCTATCCAATTCCCTTTCTATGTGGTTACAAAGCTTCTCTTAGATGGCACAGCATTGTGGAAGAGGTGCAGAGAAAAACAAAAGGCATATTTTAAAGACAGACTCAAGCACCCATGCTATTTGTGTTTAAAAAAAACAATTAGGAAATACAAAATTCTAATAAATGGTGTTTTGTATACCTGCTTGGAGCTTATCTCTAATTTTGTTAATTGTATGTTGACTACAGAAAGAAACCTTCTATACAGCTACAGGTATTTCTGCACTTAATAATATAGGGAATTCCTATTGTAGCCCTGTTGTTTGGGAGAATAGGAACCTCTCTAGCAGTGCCAGTTGGACCTTGTTACTTCAAGAGAGACTTTGGAATACCTTGAATTTTTTTACTTACTCCAGACTAAAATTGCAGTGCAGTCCTTGGAAGTCCTATCTATGGTGTATTTATTTCATATGATTTAACTTTTCTGCAAAAGGATAGTGGGTTTTGTTGTACCCCTGTGTTTATTTATATGTGGATATCAGGGGGTTCAAGATTCTGCATACCAACAAACCTCCTTGTGACAGACAGAAAGTGGGGAGAAAGCCCTGTTCCTCAAATATGGAATCCACTACTGTTGAGGGAAGGCAAAAAGGAACAGGAAGCAGGCAGTCTGCATGTGTACAGTCCCCCTTTTCCTAACTACATAGGTTTAATGCCTGGAAAATTGTCTAGTTTGATTTTCATAGTTCAATATATTTTTATTAAGAAAATTTACAAGGTATAAGAACAATATAAACTATACAAAAAATTTCAGCACAAAAATCTAAGTGCAATACATAATACATATAATAATAAAGTGAAAATAATAATACTTTTAATCATTTCAAAATACAACATACCATTATAACATCTGTGAGGAAAGGAAGGGAAGGGGTAAGGACCAAACCTTATTCACCCAAGGAAAATGTTTAAATCTTACACATATATCAAGTAAGAGAAAATTATGTAGAGAGAATACCAATCTTATATTTAAATTTAGCGGACTTACTATATTTTTCCCAGCACACCCAACAAGATTTTTTATTTATCATCATCAAAGGCTCCAATTTCCTCCATTCTCATAACCTTATTGACCCTAGTAACCCAGTGTAAGAGTGTTGGAAAGGAGGACTGTTTCCAAAAAAGAGTTATAAATTGTCGAGCAGCCACTAGGAGGTCTCCCCATTGACTTTTCTTAATGTTAATCTCTGAGTTAGTGGTAATAGAAAGCAAACCAAAAGTCGGACAGGGAGAAACTTTAATACTATACAAATCTGAACAAATGTTAAAAACCCCTCGCCAAAAAAGCCGTAATGTCAATTTGTAGGGAATTTAGGCAAATATATATCCTGACAGCCTATAGGCATCCCATATAAAACTGGGACCAAATGACGTGGAAGTTCTGAAGAAACACATCATTTTTCAAAGGCGATCATAGGTCTATGGTTATCTGTGGAGAGGTGTAAGCTTATCCAACTGCCCATCTAATAATCAAGAACATGATCCAATAGATCCAGCTGGTATAAAGGTACCTGTTTTAGGGTCCATAAATGTCCTCCTTGAGGCCAGAACACCCTATTATAACCCTCTAGGCCTTCAATAGAAAGTCCAGGGGGGAACAAGGGATTGTCAAATAAAGATGTCAAAGGGGAAGGCAAAGAAGACAAATTAAAATAATGCCTTACCTTCACTGCAGCAGCGGTGAGGAGGGAGACAAAAGAATATTGTTTAAGAACAGATGAAGGAATCCAGGCCAAAGCTCTAAGGTCCAGCGGGGATAAGTCCTGCTCAATTTGAACTGCAAGAGCCCTCAGATATTATAAATGATATAGGAGTTTTTGGCAATCTAGAGTGGATATTTTGGGCTAAATGTTTGCCACATTTATTAAAAAAACTCATAATAATGCTTTTTAGCCTTGTCCCTAGCAATAATAGATTGTGAATCGAATATGCAAAATAATTCTCTGTACATATTGAATAGATCAACAAGTGTACCCGCCAGCTGATCCCGTTTGTGTTGAGCCTCTAAAGAAGCTATACATGTTAGGTAATATTTGATGAGAAGACCTGTCTTTCTTTAACCGTACCCCATGCTGAATCAGCACTCCACGTAAGACACATTTTAAAGCTTCCCATTGAATAGGTGGATGTGTATCATCATTGGCGTGTGTATGGCGGAAAGAAGTTATTGTTCGTTCAAGGTCTATACGACATATTTTATCAATTAGGAGCAAGTCATTAAGCCCCCAAGAGCCTTTAGATTTAGCCAATAATGAATGTCCCAACTCTAAATGAATCGGGGCATGATCCGACAAAAACCTCATTCCAATATATCATTGAAGTGGAAAGTCTACCAAGGTTTGGGCTATTAAAAAAAATCAATTTGAGAATAAGAACCATAAGCAGAAGAATAAAAGTTAAAATCTTTATCAGTAGGATGTAGGTTACGCATCTATCAATCCAACCCTTTGCCAAATACGTTTAATTTTAATCAAAATTATATTTGAAATGGATGAGGAACCAGTAGAATTGTCCTGCAGTATATTAAAATCCCCCCTATATCAGATAGTGACAGACAAATTCAACAGGTTTCTTTTCCAGGTTATAGAAAAAAGACAAATGATCCTTATTAAGGGCATAAATATTAACTAACGTGAGAATTCTGCCGTCACATCTGATTGTGAGGAGGATATAGCGCCCCAAGAGGTCAGACTGCGATTGTAAGCTCTCAGGATTAAATGATTTATGGAACGCAATTCATACCCCGTTAGTTTGAGCATTGGGATTAGTACTATGCATCCACTTGGAAAAATAGGGTTTTTTGAAAGATGGAGTAGAGTTAGTTCTAAAGTGTGTTTCTTGTAAAAAAAAAATCTTAGTTTTACCCTTATGGAAATAGTAAAGTGGTTGCTTCCGCTTTTCTGGTACATTAAAACCCTGCACATTTAAAGATGAAATCTTGAGGCCATTAACTGCCGTTGTTTAAAGGTATATAAAGTACAATAATAAAAACCATTTCCTTGGGTATGAAAATATAAATATAATGGTCCTTGTAATAGGGAGGTAGTGATGGGGAAAAAATAGGATAGGTGATCCTTCCACGAGGAAAGTAAATAGCTAAAATGTGTGATGCAACAATTTGCATCCAAGTCCCTAAATGAGGGAAAATGGTCAGAGTGGCAGAGGTAAGGACTCTCATGTCCAAATACCCCATATTAATATGTATTCAAGAAAATATATACTGTATTTTTCAGACTAACAGATGCACTTTTTTCCTCCCAAAAGTGGGGGGAAAATAAGAGAGCGTCTTATGGTCCAAATACCACCTGCCCACGCTTCCAAGGGGGTCCAGGCAGTCGGTTGCAGTTCCAGCTAGCCTGGCATCCTCCCTGCAGCATGGCCCCTCTGTTCTGCTGCCTCGTAAATACTGATGCCCGGATCGTTCAGGGTGAGGGAGGGGAACAGCTGCAGTGCCGTTCTACTCTCTTCAAGAGACCTTGCACTAAAATCATCAGGCAGTGCAGAAAGCCCTGCCTTATCCCTCCCTGCTGTTTCCTAACAGCCTCATCTTTAGGGATCCTGTGGATGTGTTTCAGTGTGAGAAGGCTCCGTGTAACAGTGGGGAGTGGGGAGGGAGGCAGAGAGGGCAGGAGGAGGGCAGTCTGAGGTGAGCAGTGCTGGGCTTCTTGTACAGCACGTCATTCTCCTATGACAGGTGAGTTGTAGCTTTCCTGTCACTATAGTCTTGTAGTGCAATATCTGTGCAATGTGCAATGTGTCTGTGCGATGTGCAATGTGTTTGTGCAATGTGCAATGTGTCTGTGCAATGTGCCGGTGTAGACGAGCCAGCCGGGTGGAAAAAAGTCCCAATTTTTCCCGAAGGGGAGCGGCCCAGCACCGTGGTGGAGGTTTTTTGGCAATGTTTCCCCATAAAAAGAGTTTGCCTGCCTGGGTCAGAGGCTGGAGCCGCGTGGAGAGATGAGAGAGCCGGTAGGACGCGGGAGCCCTCGTTCTGTGCGTCCTACTTAGCCATGCGCCAAGCCACACGCTCAGCCATCTAGTTTAATTTTTAAAGGGGAACTCAACAATGGTTTTGAAGGTTTTGTGCTGTTCCCCTTGAAGGTGCAAGTGTCCATTGGCTATACAGTGTTTTGTTTAAGTCCTTTTGGGAATGAAAGTGTAAACATTTAAGAGTTTGTAATTTTTTATGATGTGGTGGTCACATCCCAATATCCAATTATTTTTTTAATGTATTCATCACTCACTCCCTAAACACTTTCAAAATTAAAGAGCATAAAAAAGTGATCCTCTTTATTGTATACACTTGCACTAAAATGTATAACATGACAAAACTTGCAACAGTTCCCCTCCACAAGAGAATAGAAATCATTCAATTTTGTTGTTAATCCAATTTCATTTAGCAGATTAACTAGTGCTGCATCAAATCTGTGACTTGAGTATTGTACTAATTAAACTGGTTAATTAAAAATGTATTCAGGCAACAATAGAATGCAGAATATATCAGATGCCATAATGCAAGACTATCACACAGAAACATAGTAAACAATGTGCTTTTTCTGCAAAGCTAGGTTCAGGAATTTTGTAGATAAATCAGATGGTAACACTGACTGATACCATTCCTTGGAATAACAAATTGCACATTTGTTTTGCTTACCATGAAAGTTCATAATTAATCTCTAATATATGAACAACATGAATAATTTACAGTTATATATAATTTTATAATATACAGACCTGACAGTGGAATTCACACTGTAAAAAAGAAGAAGATTACATATAAATAATAAATACATTTTGATATATCTTATCCAGGCTTCTGTGTGACTTGCTGACTATACACAGTATACTTTATGAAATTATTTTCCCTCTCCATTTTTTCTTCTCCAAAAAAATCTAAACAATTGCTTCTATCTTTAACAGTGTTAAGACAAAAAATAATGAACATTTAGCTTTATGATACATATATTGTACTAAAAGGTTCCCAATTAGTAACCATATACAAGGCACACAATTAACCATGGATATTATAGGAAACTACCTTCTCAGGCAGCTGAGTATCTTTAGTAAAGGATATCAGTTCGGAGAACTAGTTCTTACATGAATTCTTTTAGAACAAATTATACTAATACTATTTAAATATATTTTATTCAAGCACAATAAATCACACGTTTTCCATGTAGCTGCACATATAATTGTCAGAAGTTATTTTATCATAGCGTTATCCACTTTGACCCCATTGAACCCAACTTCTGGTGAGATGGAGAGAACATTAGGCATGAAAAACCAATGGCGAATTGTTGTAGCCAATCTGAGCATTGTCTTGAGGATACAAGGAAGGAACAACTAATCTAAGCTAAATGCATAATTTTCTAACATTTTAATAGTCCTGTGCCAAACAGTATTTTCTGTAATTGCTACTATATAAATCTATATCTTCAACGTAATCTTCTGTCTACAATATGTGTAATCCAAATTCTGACTCAGTTCCTTAATTTGAGACATATATCTTCTGTTTATTTCTTGAATCGTCAAGCTTATACCTTAAATACCCAGGTGTCCTAAACCACTCTCCTGCTGACCCCCAGTTTGCCATAATATTTATACACAATATGCATATGCAGGGCAGTGGGGAGAACCACTAGGTATTCTATTAGATACAAGATACTAATACTCCCAAAAGTTTTGTTTCACAGCAGATTTCAGGGACTGATTTCTCTTTAACAGTTTGTTGTCATTGGCAGCAGAATAGGTAAGTCTTCAGGGAGCTACTTTATTTACATTTTCAGGTCAGCAACAGGTATACTCCAACTGGTTCTACATAAATTAAAGTGTGAATTGTAAAACATGCATCTCCCTGAAGCATTTTTATTGGAATTATATAAATAAAGGTGTATATCTACCAATGTACTGTATGGGAGGACACATTTATTCTGCCCAATAGTATTGCAGGTCCCAATTGTCTTTTAGGAAAACTGTTTCAGCTTGACATTGCTAGTATTATTTATGATTTTTTCAAAATGTTTCTGTCTCTATCCAAAATATATTTACCTATTACAAAATATATATACTTATTAAATGTATTTGCAGTTTATTTGTGAATAAGCTGGGTTGGCATTGAGTGCTATGGGATAATGTGCAGACATACCTGGAACAATAAGTTAGTCACTAGTACTATTAGCTTATAGTAAATAAAATATGGAGGCAAGATTGGAGGTGGAAGGGAGATATATTTCCCCAAGATTCCTCTCTTATGAGATATATTTGCCCAGGATTCCTCTTTTAGGTGAGGTATATTTGCCCAAGATTCCTCTCCTGTATGAAGTAGCAGGTGGAAGACTCTCACCTGTGAGATAATTCATGAAGAAGCACTAAGGCTGGGGATATATTATAGAGCTTGGCTTGGAGAGACACAGACAGGGGTCTGTGCAAGGTCAGCTTGCCTTGGAGAGACACAGACAGGGGTTTGTGTCAGTGCAGCTCTATTTGGGAGAGAGCTCTGTTTGGAGACACAGCCAGGTGGACTGTGTGAATAAACTCAAACCTGAGTAAAAGGTTGCTGCAAGCTTGGTTTTGAGCTGACAGGGAAAAGCCCTCCAACTGATAGACAGGGACGTCTGATGTATAGTAAGTGCCGGACAGGCAAGGTATTCTTTTGCTGTTTTGTTATTTTATCTGCAACTTTCAATAAACCTGGCTGAGTTGGATGAGCCAGACAAGTGTCCTTTGACCCCAGCAAAGGCGATCCTAATCTTAACCCCTCACAATATATATATATATATATATATATATATATATATATATATATTGAAGGTAATAAGTATTTGATCCCCTGCTGATTTTGTACGTTCACCCTCTGACAAAGAAATGACCAGTCTATAATTGTATTGATAGGTTTTTTGTAGGTGTTAGAGACAGAATAACAACAAAAGAACACTCAAAAACCCAGTGCTCAAAAATCAGAGCTTGATGTGCACTGTAATGAGTAAAATAAGTATTTGATCCCCTATCAACCAGTCTGAGGACTTGCTAGGTCACTCCAGGACCTTCATGTGCTTCTTCTTGAGCCACTCCTTTGTAGCCTTTGCCGTGTGTTTTGGGTCATTGTCATGCTGGAATACCCATCCACGACCCATCTTCAATGCCTGCCTGAGGGAAGGAGGTGCTCATCCAAGATTTGTCCATTGTCCCTTCGATATGGTGAAGGTGTCCTGTCCCTTTAGCAGAAAAACACCCCCAAAGCATAATGTGTCCACCTCTATGTTTGATGGTGGGAATGGTGTTCTTGGGGTCATAGGCAGCATTCCTCCTCCTCCAAACACGGCGAGTTCAGTTGATTCCTAAGAGCTCAACTTTGGTTTCATGACCACAACACTTTCACCCAGTTCTCCTCTGGATCATTCACATGTTCATTTTGCAAACCGCCGACGGGCCTGTAAATGTGCTGTCTTGAGCAGGGGGACCTTGCGGAGTCTGCAAGATTTCCGGCCTTCACAGCGCAGTGTGTTACTAATTGTTTTTGGTGACTATGGTCGCAAATGCCCTGAGATCATTGGCAAGTTCCCCCCATGTAGTTCTGGGCTGCTTCATCGTCGTTCTCATGATCATTGCAAATTTAAAAGGGGAGATCTTGCATTAAGCCCCAGACCAAGGGAGATTGACAGTTATTTTGTGTTTCTTCCGTTTGCAAATTATCTTGCCAACTGTTGTCACCTTCTCACCAAGCTGTTTGGCGATAGTCTTGTAGCCCTCTCCAGCCTTGTGTAGATCTACAATCCTGTCCCTGACATCCTTGGACAGCTCGTGGTCTTGGTCATGGTGGCTAGTTTGGAATCTGATTCATTGCTTCTGTGGACAGGTGTTTTTTATACCGGTACTGTAACAAGCTTGGATTAGGAGCACTCCCTTACAAAGGGTGTTCATCTCATCTCAGCTCATTACCTGCATACAGGGAAGATAAATGGGAGCCTGAAATCTTGCTGGTTGATAGGGGATCATATATTTATTTCACTCATTACAATGCACGTCAAGCTCTGATTTTTGAGCACTGGGTTTTTGAGGGTTCTTTAGTTGTTATTCTGTCTCTCTAGCTACAATAAACTTACCATTACAATTAAAGAATGGTTATTTCTTTTTCAGAAGGCAAACGTACAAAATCAGCAGGGGATCAAATACTTCTTCCCCTCACTGTATATATAAATATATAAACCATTTTAAAATGGAAAAATTAGGTACTATGCTAGCATAAAATGGACAATTCCGAATGTTTGGGAAACCTTTACAATTTATGTACATGAATCATAAAAAGGAGGATACAGCAAAGATGTTGGATAAATATTGTTATACAAAACTTTCACGTGGGGAAATCTAAATGGTCCTTATTTCCCTGTGGCTAACATTTTTCTGTTTTCTGTTCACCTTTAGGTAATGGTAAAAAAAACATTTGATGTAAATAAGGACATAGGAAAACAATGACATTAAAATCTCTTCTGTTTTAGGAAGGGACTTTTGTATTCATAGTACTTTGAATTTTTTTAGGACACTTTCCATATTCAGCTATGTATGAATAATCTTTCAATCAACACTTGCAGAACCATCAACCTCTAAATACCCGATTGAAATTAACAATTACAGTTCTACCATGTAACAAAGTCCTTTGGTTTCTTCCTTCTTTATTATGTCTTCTGGTGATAAAATATGTCAGGCGGAGACAATGTCGTATTTTGGTTGTTGCGGATAGCTTGTGGTGGAACTGTGACTCTTTGCAATAGAACCACTAAATTTAGTGAAAATTAATAGACAAGGGCTTTTTTTATTTCTTTCAAATAAAATGATAAAAAGCTAGGAATGCTGTAAGATTTTTGTTGTGTAAGAATTGTTTGTGTCTCCACTGGGGAAATTGTAAACCACTGAAAAATGGGAAGCTCTGTTGTCTCTAGAATCCAAACTCTTTTAGCAAACTAACCACATTGAAACTGATTTATTAAAGCTCTACAAGGCTAGGGAGGATACACTTTCCACAGTGAAGCTGGGTGACACAGCAAACCTCGAATGGATCTGGTCCAAGACTGAAAACATTTGCTAACAAATAGCAAATGACTTTTAAGAAATTCATTTCAGGTTTGCTGGATCAACCAGGTTCACTGCGGAAAGTGTATCTTCTCCAGTCTTTAAGAGCTTTAATAAATCAGGGCTATTGTCTCTGATAGAAAAAATGATGAGAAATCCATAATTTCTGCATTGTCACAGGAACAGGAGATAACGGAAATCCACAAGAAGGTATATCTTATTACTTTGTAGAACTTCCAGTACTTCCTACTGTTTCTTTAGGATAGCAAGGGAAATCTCCACGGCAGGACACAGAAAGTATATAGGAAACCTCTTAAGGGTTTTAACCATTCACTACTCTAAAAATATATATTGTTTTGCTTCTAAAACAAATTTCTTTATGCATTTTCTATGGTGCTGGAAGTGATTGCTTTGGTATTGTACGTTGAATTGAACCTCCACTATCAAAAGCTTTTCCTTCTCCTTTATGAGCTGTTGATTCTGGCATCTGGTATTTCATTTATTCATGAGACACAGATATTGACTGTGTGGAAGGACTTCATTTATGGGATACCATTAAACACATATAGATCTTCCTGTTCGGCAGGGGTTTATTTATGTGTGGTGAGTTTGAGTTTAAATGTTGGTGGTGGAATCACAATTCTTTAACGTGATTAGTTCACTGGGAACTGTTTTCAGTTAAATGGAATAAAAAAATAAGATTTAAATATCGTATATTACATCTTTATTGGGGGAATCTGTTGAGCTAGGTTTATTTATTTATTGTAAATAGTAAAATTAAGCACTCTTTAAATTGTGTGTGTGTGTGTGTGTATGTATGCATATTAAATCATTGTAATAATAATTAGCACTGCACTAAACTGTACACTTTATTTTAATATTTATTCTGCAAAAGCAGAGCAAAGTCATTATTGTGTTATTTATTATTTATTTAAATGTGTCAATAAACAAGTTCATATGGATGTTGCTCATTAACCTTACAAATATGGTCTAAAGCTGTGGTATATTACTTTTACAGTAGTCAAATAATAGCATCAGGGGCTTTTTTAGAATATATACAAACATTTTTAGACAATGCTGAATATTTACTTTGTGGGCTGCACAGCGGTTTTGTTATAAATATTACTGTCTGTTCTAAATAGTCTTTAATACAAAGAGACATAGAAGAATATTATATGTAAGCAAAGTACATCATGCTGGGTTAGTCCAAAATTGAAGATTAGACAATATTTTACATTTCAGTTTCTTCTCAGTTTCAAGAAATAATGTAGACTTCATTATCTAGCTTTTCTCCCTTGACAAGGGAAAACATCTGCTGAAGTGTTTGTCTATTACAGCACAGCTAAGGTAATCTCTTTGATGTGACATATATCAAAATAGCTCTTTGAGACTCTCATCTCCTATGCAGGAGACTGAACAAGTCCAATTATAGTAGCTACTGGTGTTAATAACATTAACTAGCAATCAGATTTTCCCAATTCAACTGGAGAAAATGTTCAATGGTTTTAGTATTAAGATGTATTTCTTTGTGTGTGCAGCAATGATTATTCCTTGTGTTTTATATAAAACTGTAGTCCTATGGTGATGTTTATATATGCAATCGGACCTCAGCAGGAGTAGATGACAAGAAGGGATTAAACTTGAGGTGTGACTGGAGATGTCAACAGTTTGTGGATGTTGACAGATTTACTGCAGAACTTCTACAAGTGGAACATGGGACAATAAATATGAATAAAAAAGCATTATGGGGGATTGCCACCAGCAACAATAGGGTATATATTTGTGTCCCTTAACTGATATTGAGTGCAACAGCCTAAAGAGAAAATAAAACCATCAAATGTCACCCATATCTACTACATAGTTACCATTAAGGGACATATTTATAAAACAGAGAATAACATACGGTAAAACATTCCCTGGTGAAAAATCTTCCAGGTCCATGAGTTGCAATGGCAGTAATTCATTCTCCACCAGGGAATGTCAGATTCCCTGCTTTATAAATAGACCCCTAAATGTCACATATTTAGTCTTGCTATAAAAACTTTATTAGAAATCATTACATATGGTTAAGAGTGATACTGATGCATGTCTTAAGGGTGATAATGCTTCTTGAGAATTCTAAATTACCATGTGTGCACTAAATTACCAATAGTAACTTGTGATCAAACCCTTTTGACACATGATTTGATATAAATATGAATGCTATTTAGAATAAATAATGGACTGCTCTTTTATGTAATGTGATACAGCTCTTAAGCCAATAAAGTCAGTGGCCCTGATTTATGAAAGCTCTCCAAGGCTGGAGAGAATACACTTTCAGAAGTGAACTGGGTAATCCAGAAAACATGGAATGGATTTTTAAAAATCATTTGCTATTTGCTAGCAGATGTTTTGAATCCTGGACCTGATCCATTCCAGGTTTGCTGGATCACCCAGCTTCACTGATGAAAGTGTATTCTCTCCAGCCTTGGAGAGCTTTCATAAATCAGGGTCGGTCTCTCAGTACTAATGGCTTCCTACTACTATTTACCAGGGTGGTGTCCACATTACACTTTGTACATAAATAAAGACAAAAGAAATGGTAAATGATAGAGTGATCTGTAAAGCACTGCTCAAAAGTCTATGCATAATAAGGAGAGAAACTTTAATGTAGTAAAACATACATATTTAACAGAAGTGTAAAACTATGAATGTAGTCCCAAGCATAAATATAAATAGGTACAAATAGGAGTAATACAAAATACTTGCCCTACCTTGGAAAACAAAATATAAAAAGTCTCACTGTCTACTTCTTTGTGAACTAACAAGCACTATATTACTATGAAAATATAGCACAATACAACCTATACTTGCTGATTGCTTAGTGTGCAGTAAAGTCAACATTCACAGATCTCATTTGTATTGATATTCTTAATGTTAGGGAACTATTTTACTTGTCATCTTTCAGCCTATTTTTGACCACAAAATGGTGGAATTCAATAGCTACAGCTATAATTGATGATGCCCTGTATCAACATTAAAGGTATTTAGTATTTAAAAAAGAAAGCACAATCCAGTGGGCAGACATCTAAAATAGTCCTGGTCTCCTGGACAAAGGTCCTTGTTTAATAAAGCTCTACACAATTGGAGAAGATAGATTAATATGGGTGAACCTGGATAATCCAACTAACCTGGAATGGATCTGGTCCAGGTTTGAAACCAGTTGCCAACTAATAGCAAATGAATTTCAGGGAACCTGTTTCAGGTTTGCTGAATCACCCAGTTTTACCCATAAAGGTCTTTTTTCTCCAGTCTAAGAGAGCTTTATTAAATCCGCCCCATTGAGTCACACCTATAAATTAATTTTTTCCCATGCATGTAAAAATTTAGCATCCAGATAGATAGACAAATAAATAGGTTTCAATTCACAAAGATGACTCAGCGGCTGTCTTGTGTTGTGTGGTATAAGCAAACCATATCACTGCTTCAACACCACCAACTGCCTCATCCTTGTTGCTTATTAAGTGCTGACAAAGATGTATAGGTATAGTGGTGGCTGCAGGGGCTGACAGGCTGCAGTTTAAGCTTCAGATTCTGGTTGATTCCTGCCTTATAGAGTTGCATTGCAACAATGCAATGGTGTGGTGTACAGGGAAAGCAGACCGGATAAATATTTAGCTTCCATGCCAGCCCCTCCTTCCCTCTTCACCCCACACACACCTTCCTATGTGGTGAACCATGAGTACAGTAAAGATTGCTGTAAGAACTTTTAATTATGTATTTGGTTCCATATGTCAGATTTCTCTTTTTTTCTTTTTGAGTTTAGGACACATGGGACTAATGTGCTATGTGTGTGAGTATGTAATCTTGGATAACATTTATAATAAAAGTCAAGTTTTTTTCATAAAGAATATATATATATATATATATATATATATATATATATACAAAAAGCTTTCCTTTGATTTAAATGTAAAATATGCCATACTATTTAATACGGTTTTCTGATTGCGGCAATGCAAGAATTTTTTTTTGTCCACAGTCCAACAATATTAATAGGGATTAAAACATGTATACAGTCAATCTATTTTCTTAGTCAAAACTTGCACTTAAAGTGATATGTTGTACAATAGGCTGAGAGTTACAGTAATAAAGTTAGTCTTGTTTGTTAATGTGGTCTAACGCTGTGGAGGAACTTTTGGCCAACACCTGCAAAAAAAGAATGCATTGTGACCTAAACATTTTCTAGGAACAAAGTAGGCCTCAGTGGTCAGTGATCTTAAATCATGTAAAGGGCAACAAAAACTATCCCCAGTCTGTTCATATCTGTTCCAGTTCTGTTTCATAGTTTGATATTCTGTTAAATTATAAACTCCAAAAAAACTAGGAGTAAAGGGACAAGATAAAAATGAAAAATAGCATGGACCACCAGGTACTGTTTGCCTATTTGTATGGAACTGAGTGACAAAAAGCAACGTAATATGTCATTGATGTTGTATGTCAACACTGTAATGCTCTGTTGACAAACTGTGGATGATAAGTGAGAATATGTGACACTAAGAATTGATGAAGGCCCCAAGCAGCATTGTAGTGGCATGAAGGTGATTTCAATCATTTTTTTACTGAAAACGATGACATTATTATGGTTACGTCAAGAAAAGAATTGGAAGGTATTTTAGCATTTGCCTAGGCCATTCTAGGAAAGCATGGAGAACCTACTCCCTGGGTACTCTGGGCCCCTGCCAACTTTACAGCTTTTCACAACCAATTTCTCAATAGATAAGTCTATTCAGTTTTAGAATTACCAGTGTAAGAAGATCAGGAGATTTATTAGAGATCATGTATCACATCAGCAAAAGTGATAAAGTGGTATTTACTGTGGTAGCTTGCTCATGGTAACGGGATGCTTACAGGGGAGATCAGAGGCAGTAGACTCCAAAAGTCCAAAATAACAGCAGTTTTTATTTGTTTATGCAAGTGTTACAGTACACTCTCCCGCACTTTACAACAAAACAAAAAACAGCAGCCCGGCTGGGCCTCTGGCTACCTAAACCTAGATGCCCTCTCTACTTAACACATACACTAAATCATTACTGTTAACTCACAACTTTGTAGTACTGTTTGTCCGCTGGCTTTCCTGGAACCCTCAGGCTCTCTCTCAGCCTGGAACACTTTGGCTCTCTCTCAGCCTGGAATCCTCTGGCTCTCTCTCAACCTGGAATCCTCTGTCTCTCTCTCAGCCTAGAACACTCTGGCTCTCTCTCAATTGGGGCAAGGAACCCACCCTTTCACTCCCTTGGCTGGCTCCAGGGCCCTATAGAACCTGGTTTTCTTCTAAAAACCCCATACAAATACTATCATTCTCTTTCACTGGGCCACTAACACTTTTGCTAAAAACATTTTTGGGACACTCTGTCACAATATATAAAGTGTATTATTGGCTTGGTCTGTTGTGAACTTTGATTTCTAATAAACCTCCTAAACTTAACATACAGCATGGAGTAATCTCTTGAGAAAAGAGAATCAAATATTGAAACACCTGAATCATTCATCTCATATCTACTGCTGATATATAGTGACAGCTATGCTCCCTCCTTCAACTTATCTATAGAAGGGCAGAGTAGCCACCCTTGGACATCAGCATTATCAACCTGTAGAGCAGACAGTGTTAGAGATACTAGTAAATTTATGTACATAGGGGACTAATAATTTAAACCCAAACTAATTTTAAGCAGTTATCTCTTAGGATAAAGAAAAAACTATATAAATAAAAGCTAATTTTCCTATTCCCTGATGACCAGAAAAAATCAATGAAGCTAGCTTAAATACCATGTTGAATGTTTGGGCTGAATACATTCTGGGCAGCTACACTACTAGTGACAGACTGCATTATATATGTAATTTTTATTTTACCATTGTTTTACCATAATTTGCCACCTACTTTTTCTCATTTGAAATCGTAACCACTGTTTAAATTGTTGAGTGGAGTATCTCGATAACCTAGGTGATTAACAATATCCCAAATGACTTAAGGGTGTTGTGAAAAATAGATTAACTATGTTTTAACTTTGAAAAAACATTTAGCTTACCAATATACCATTTTATAATACTATATATTGCTACTATACCACTATACCACTACTATACCACCAGTGGAAGCTATTTGGGTATTGATTTATATTAATATATTTATTGTCTATCCTTTCACTTTACTTGACATAATATGGAATATTCAATTAACAAAATAAAATCTGATATTTATTTATCAATTTCCTCTCTGTTATGCAGCAAAGATGTCATTGTCCTTTTTGCTGTACTATATAGCTTTACATTACACATTTGTATAGGATAGAAAAAAAAGAAAATCACATTGAGATGTTTGAAGACTACTCAGCAGTACAAAACTACCTTATTACTGATTGAAGAATGAATGGTAGAGACATGGAGCTGTGATGAACAGAGGTAAAATTGGGAATACAGCCAGTTCAATTTTCTCATCAAAAATAGATGTAATAGAATTTATGATAGAAACCTCCAACTCTAACAGTGGCCAGAATGAAGACTTGAGATCTTAAAGATCTGGAGATGTGTTTGTACGTTTATAAACAGTTCTTGGATTTATAAGGTTTAATGACTATTTTTTGAAAACTCCAGTCCAGTTTTCGGTGTAGTAAATGGAATGACAGAATGAGTGCATTATATAACAAAGAGCAGTACATATATATCCGCTTACTTATTTGCCAATAAATGTCATAAATATGCCGAAGCATTAGAAACAACTTGATGCATGTTTTAAGGTGACTTAAGTTCACAGCAGAATAAATACTTAGTGATTTATACTGACTAAATAAATTAAAGAACTATTGATTGAAGCATGTGAAATTTTAAATATACCAATGTACTTATGTAAAAAATAAAAACAAATAGTCTGTAACATAAACCTTTAAAATCAAAACTACTGTTAATGATAATGGTTTCAAGATACAGTTGAAGAGGATCAAAATATCTTAGAACAATCATTGATAAAATGATCAGAGCCTTACATGACCCTTACAGTCATACGAAAAAATAACAACCTTTTTCAATTCTAAGATTTTGTGTATCAGGACATAAAAATCACCTGGTCGTTAGGTCTTAAAGATAGGTAAAAAATAACCTCAGTTGAGCAACAAGTTATAATATATAATGCCCATACCACTTACTGGAACTAAGAAGGTAAGAAACAGACAGTAAATACATGCACTTAATAACTGTTTATTGATCATAAGAAAGTGTGACTACCTCTAAAAGTTTTGGGCATTTGCTGGTCCAGACCATTCAGGCGTGTGTTAACATAATGCCAAGGAGAAATTACATCAGTAATAATCTTGTTTCGCATCAATCTGGGATGGATTATAAAGCCATTTCTAAACAATTTGAAGTTCAATTCTACAGTGACAATTTTTATTCAAAAGACAGTTGTGATTCTTCTCATATGTGGACACCCAAAAACTACATTTCAGACTGTACAGGTTTCAGTTAGCATGGTAAATGTTAAAGGTCACAACATGACAGCCCAACTAGAAAAATACTGAACAGATGTGGCTTGTTTGGAAGGGTTGCCAGGAGAAAGCCTCTTCTTTCTAAAATGAACATGGGAGCACTGCTTAGGTTTGCAAAGTTATATCTAAACTAACTACAAGACTTCTGAAATAATGTCTTTTGGACAGACAAGACCAAAGTTCAGATGATTGGCCATAATGCACAGCGCTGCACTTGGTAAAAAACAAACAAAACAAATCAACGCAAACACTTCGTACCAAGTGTGAAGCACGATTAAAGATGTATGAGGATTTTACCTTTTCTTGCAGCTACAGGACTTGGGCAACATGCAAGCATTGGACCTGATTTATGAAAGGTCTCCAAGCCTGGAGAGGATATTGCTAACAAATACCAAACGACTTTTAAGAAAAATATTCTAGGTTTGCTGGATCACCCAGCTTCACTGATAAAAGTGTATCTCGTCCAGCCTTGGAGAGCTTTAATTAATCAGGTCCATTGACTTGACCAATAATTCCTATGTATATTTATATATCAATGTATTTTAGATTATATATGAGTCCTTCAGTAGAACAGCTAAAGCCTTGCTGAATTTAGGTCATACATTCCTTCAGCTTGATATATTTCTTAAATCTAATACTACAACAATAACTCCAAATTACACCCTAACTCTGGATGGTAATGCTTAATTTATTTTTCAAACTCACTTTAATGTAAAATAATACAATTACCCTATTATCAGGAAATATATCAGAACTAAATCTTTACAATTCTACTTTCTTGTAAGGTCTAAGGTCTTCTACTATTGGGGCAAAATGATTCTTCCTTTACCACTATTCAGTAAAGCCTAGGTGGGCAACATTTTGAGTTATTTTAAGATCAAATTAGTTTATGTTTTTTTTTTATTCAAGTTTATGCTGTAAGTTTCATTTTCTAATACAAAACTAAAAACTAAAAAATAATTGTAATGCAAAACAGAAAGCCATTTTCATACCATTTTATGATATACATTATTAGAATTTTAAAGTGTTTACCAAATGGCTTGACTAGCATAATTCAATGTTCCTTGGAAATTCACTAATGGAAGCCTAATTTATGTTACATTACTTAATGAATGTCACTATGTAAAAATATGAATCACATTCCTACTTTAAATAACACATTTAAACATATTTGTACATTGAAATTTAACCCCGACAAAGCACATTTTCTTTGTAAGGCTATTACTGAAAAACAAATAAAATCAGCAAAAAATAAATAATAATTAGAATAACAATCGGGACACTCTAAAACACTATGTAAATATATATATATATATATATATA
>NC_092859.1:97529219-97544428 GCF_032062135.1 Pyxicephalus adspersus
TTATTGGTGGTACCATTTACAAATTGGGAATAACACAATCAATCAAATGAATAATTCACGCTACTAGTTTCAAACCTGTGTTTAAATATATATATGCAACATGTTTCTATGTATAAAACAAACCACTTGACCTTGAAGATCTTGCAATATTTTGAATAATTAACTTTAAAGTGATACATTTGCTGAATTATTTTCTTTTACCAGGCAGACGATATTTTAATCCTTCCAGAAATACAGTCTCCTTGCCAAATGCTGTGATAAATTGAGATGAAATTCAGCAATAAACAATTTTATCTTACTTTTGTTTACCAGATGTTTGAAGTGCACACTGGGTGACCACCATGGATTTCTCCTTAAATACAAGGGAGGAATGAGTGTAGCCACTTTGAGACAGGGAATGTGTAAGGCTACGTAGACACTTCCAACAGTTCTCGTCCGATAATCAGCTCAGGGCCGATATCGGACGAGAATCTGGCGCATGTACAGCGCCCGTGGTCCATCGTCTGAACGACTGTCCTGGAGGATCCACAGACGATGGACGATCCTACTGGAAGTGAAGGGGGAGAGCGAATAGCAGGGTACTGCTCTGTCACTCTCCCCCATCCCTCTCCATAGAGCAGAACAGTGCGGCATCTTCAGGACTCTTTCATGCATCGTGCAGTAGTTTGTCGTTGGAAAGGTTTGTGAAAGATCCTTTCCAACGACAATTACTTTATGCATATCATTACATTGCATATCATTACAATTAGTTTTCAATTCATTTCAGTGTTTACATCGACAAGCATTTGTGTACTTTTTTTGGAAGACAAAAAAGCAGCATTATTTTGATCTTGTTTGTACATTTCAATGCATGACCAGTATGCATTTAACCTCAGTATATAATCAGCTAGACAGGATTGCTGTGTATGTGGACCTGCAGTGCCAGCAAGCTGTATGAATTTAACTCTGCTCTTGTTAATTAGCTTCAGTAATTCAGGTCCAAATAGGTCAGGTAATGATATACTGTAGATTTAAATTTTGTATGATTTAATATAATGGGTAATATAAAAGTCAAGTAATTAGTCTTCATGTTTTACAATATTTTAATATTTTATAATATATATATATGTATATATAAATGTCAAGGATCATTTTCTAGATTTTGAAATCATTTTTCATTATCATTAAAAATTGAATTATAATGAGGTCATTGACAAATCTCTTTTTTCATTTTTCCTATTTCTTTGTTGTGAAAGGGTCACCACCTGTGATAACCCAGATTTCCCTCCCTTCTATCAAAGACCCCATATGTCAAGTCAGAATTGGCCTTCCAGCTTTTACAATAACTTGGCTAACATTCAAGGCAGCTGTTCTGCCATTGTTAGATGTGCCCCTTGGCATCATGATCTTGTATCTAACAAGCTACATTTGATTCTTTTACATTTTTTTTTTTTTTTCAACTTACAAAATTAATCTTATTGTTATATTTATTTCTAATCTAAAATACATAAAGAAAAGATTCACTAAAGTTTTTTCCATAACATTCATTGAAAAAAATACTGTTTCCAATAGCATTTTCTTTTCAAAAAAGTTGTAAAACAGAATGACAAGTATTGTTTTTATTGTATGTATATTTAAAGTTTGATCCATGCCCATCTTACATTGAAAAATCGTTGTATTACTTAAAAAAGAAAAGTGCAAAGTGATTATAAACTAAGTAATACATTTTGTTTTCATGAAGTTTATCATCCTTTACATCTATAAATATTTTTTCAAGCTAATCTAACTCTGTGGTTACATGATAAGAACTATTACAAACAAAATTTGTTCAAGTACAGCAAATCTATCGGGGCTTCAGAGAAATTACCAGGAATAGTGTTTGACCCTTGGTTTCCTTTGCCGCTTGACTTATTACATATATTTGAGTTCCTTGCAAGGTTTAGACTAGAAGCAGAAAAAGCAGAACAATTAGATAATCAGCTGTGTTGTAGTGTAAGTGGCATACTAATGGGAAGAAAGGCAAAGTGACAGAGAGATAAACTTATACATCTTCGGATTGTTCTTTCACTGTCCAGTTATTTAATCACATTACATGGCCATAAAGAGGCCTAGACTAAGCATGGGGCAAGTCACCCTTACTTTACGGTTAGTCCTGTGCCAGGACTATCCGTAACTGAACTGTCCAGTCCAGTTATTTCATTACACAGTAATGAATTACATGGTGATGAAATAACATGATTTAAGAAAGTATTAAGTATTACCCAACTGCAGCAAAAAAATATCAGACGTCCTCCCAGGGCCATTACTGGACATAAAGAGGCCTAGACTAAGCATATCGCTAATCACCCTTACTTTACGGGTAGTCTTGCGCCACCAGTCTAAAGCTCCAACAAGCTCCCTCCTTGCCATTGGCCCAATCCTTATAGTACAGCCTTGCCCAGTGTGAACATGTCAGCTAACTGCAAAAGCCCTTGGGGAAGAATCAGTGCAGGCGCCAGGTAGGAAAGAAACTCTGCAATCCAGTCTGTGACATGTCAGGAGATGGCAAAGTAGAAGTGGGGGGCATCACTGGGGGTATCCTGCTTAGGGCACTATGAAGACCAGAAACAGCCTTATCCACAGCTAGACAGGGTTCTGTGGAGAAGATGTGTAGATTTTAAAAATGGATTGCTAGAAATAGAAATCCTTTGAAAGATAAAACAGCTCCTATACATGTTTTTTACCTTTGTACTTATCTATTAGTCTGAATCTTAGCTTTTGTTAAGCTGGTGGTTTGTGAAGATGGAAAGTATTTCTTCTTGAAGAGCTGACCCCTTGCTGTCCTCAATAGCACAACAAGCAGTTTTATGAAAATATTCACACACAAGGAACACAGATGGGATGAACTAGGTGGGATTACGTTTGGCTAAGTTAGCCTGATGTCTAAATACAATCCCAATCATGTTGTACTTCCCATATTAGCTCAGGAAGTCCATTTTCCACACAAACAGCATAATTTCATGATGTCAGCTTGACTTTATTTGACATTTAATGCAATGTTTTGTAATATTGTTAATAACTGTTAATATAAAAAATTCAGTTTATCACTGTGATCTAATGTCCCTGTCCCTGGTCATTTCTCTTGACATTTATAGTAGTAAGTTAGCCTCTGAAAATACTATTAACTTTTGCAATTGAGTGAGTGAAATGTTTCATACAGAGCATCTTGTAATTAATAACACTCTCTTGTGTCTTTTGTTGGAAAAATAGTATGTTATTGATGACTTTGAAAAGCTGGCCAAAAGTGCGATCTTTCTTCTATTGTAGAAGAGAAAGAAGATTTAAAGTTAATTTCTGACAACATTTTTAACCTAAAAGCAGCCATGAAAATATAAGAGGTCAACAACAACAATTTACTTTAAGAAAGAAGAATTGAAGTTATACACATACACATTACAAATAATAAAATTAGATGTAACCAAATGACATTTAGTGTAAAATAAACAAGTATATTGTGAAAAAAAAATGTACAGTAGTAATTGTTTTATTATCTTTTTCCCCTTTTTTTCTGTTGCTGATCTTCTATTTCCTAGAAGCTCTACAGCAAGTTTTCTGGTGACAGTGAAAACAGTGAACCATGTCTGCATTATGTGTGTTGAAAGGACCACTTAAACTCTTCATCAGAAGCGTGCATAACACTTATATGGTGACACCACAGGAGGGCAATTTAAAGACAAGAACAAAGCATTGGCATAATGGGCCTGATTTATTATTGTTCTTAAATACTGGAGTATTAAAGTACTTTAAAGTATTGAAGACTGGAAAGAATTCACTTTTATCAGTGAACCTGGGTGATCCAAAATATCTGAAATGAATCTGGTCCAGGATTTAAAACATTTGATAACAAATAGCAAATTATTTTAAGAAATCAATTTCAGGTTTGATGCATCACCCAGGTTAACCGATGAAAGTGCCTTGGAGCGCTTTAATAAATCAGGGCTAATATACTAAGAAGTGCCCAAGCAAAAACTTTTCATGTCAGGATTACCAGGAACAATTTTTGACAAAATATTAAGGTTTGTAAGTATTAAAAGGCATATTATTTGGATTATGGCATGGAGGGAGCTGTGTGGATTATGGTATGGGGAGGATATAGAGCTGGGTTGTGGACCTGAGAGATAATGCATTATTGCAGGGGGTCTTTTGGCTGGGATGTGGACCTGGGTTTATTATGCATTATGCCATTATGTTGGGAGGGGTAAATAGCTAGAATGTGGGCCTGGGGTTGGCTGCAATGTGTACCTGGAAGTTATTTAATATGACATGGGCTCCTATGGCTGGAATTTGAATCTGGGATGATTATGGATTATGTCATTGTGAGCGGGTATATGGCTATATTTGTGGACCTTGTGGTTGTGGATTATGATCCACTTACAAGGTCATGAAAAAAAGTATTCTGCAACAGGCAACAATACCATTATAGTTTAACCACTTCCACTTTGTAAGCATATCCATTTTCATAGTAACCATGTACATATGTTTCAGGGGAACAAATATTTAGGCCCCATTTTCACATCCCCTTAGGTCCTGTCCTTAGGTTGAGACAACCCTGCAGCTATCATAGAGAAACAATGAAAAATCTGGATAACAATGTACACCAGGTATTAAATCCAATTTTATGATGAACCATAAATCATAATAAAATGGAACAAAATGGAGGCAGCATTTCTGGAGTCCCTTAACAGTTAATTATGAAAATTGAAAAGTGTGTTACGTACATGCCAAATTAGTAATCCTGGAAGAGTTGGGCACATGCCAAACTTTATAATTAGTGTATGCTTATTTAAATAGTTCTAATTGCACATCTGGGAGCCAGAAACTGACAAAGCAGGTGAAGAATGTACTGAAGGGTCACATCAAAAATGAAATGTAGAATGCAAGGTTGCATGTCTAATATTTAAAAATAACAGAAATTCATTTTGTGGTTAGAAGCACATTTGTTTATTTGATCTACCTTTTAAATGCATGTGTTCCATCACAAATACAAATGTATTGCTCTGCTTGACTTAATTGTAAGATCAGAATAATCAACACAACAACATACAGGCAGCTCTCAGGAGTTTAAAAACGATAAAAGGAAAATGACTCTGCAAAATTGGTTCCACAAACTTGGACATAATCTCTAGTGTTCTATTTTCACCCTTTATACGACATGATTACCAATTTATAAGCAATTATAATCCATTTTATCATAGTTTTTATGGCTTGTAATGTATCCTCAACTGGTAATCTAAATAGCACTGTGGTATGTCACATTGCCTCCTGTGTATGTTTGTACAGAAACAGTTCCTTGTATAATTACTGTTAAGTAATGCTCCTCATTAAAAAGAAATGAAATGCTTAAGCTTAAGTTTAGTAATGCACAGAAAAAAGTGGGAAGTAAGAGAGAGAAGGATGGATGAAGCTGAAAATAATGCTGTCCATACAGAAGCTTTCAGTAAAAAAAATTTTGAACAGAACAGAAAAAAGAGAAGATTCTTACTTCTAGTGTTTTCTTGTTTTACATAAATATTGTGTTAGTCACTTGCAAAATGCCTTTGAATTTGCCAGATAATTTGACTACTTGAGTTGATTTGCTAGTACGGCCCATCATGTTTCATGTCATAGCCCTCTCCTCTTCTGGGATTTTCCAATTACTGTTTGCACAGGTCAAGTTCCTCTATATAATCTTCTTGTAGCTGCCAGTGGAGGAGGAAAGGTAAATACTATAGATCCTGAGCAACAGATCATCTTCAATCTACCTGTGAATCACAGCTAGTGTTGATGTTCAAATTCGGGTTGACCCCTATATTCGACCCGAATATGGCTGTTTGAATTCGGATAGACCCGACCCGAAAAACACGAGATTCCACAGCAAAAATTCGGAAAAAAAAAGTTTAAAAAAAAAATAAAAATTAATCTTAAATTAATTTATTTGTATGTGTTTTTATTTTAACTTGTTCTTTTTTTATTTTTTACAGGTTATCCAACAATGACATTATGAATCATAATGTCATTGTGCGATTCCCGGACCGTGGGAACTTTGCAGTCACAGCTAATTGAAAGCACGTGCCCACAGTGTCACTGAGCTCACCAACACCTCTTTTTGTAGCTGTTTTCTGCATGTGCATTCATCCCATTTGTGCTGCCTGTTTACTTGATTGTGATCATCCATAGCATTAGGTACCCCAGGATTGGACAAGAAGGACAACCTGCATTGAATTTACTCCTCAAGGCACTGCAGACCAAGTGCCTGGGTAAAATATAAATGAATGAACTGCAATGAAATGGGGAATTTAAAAGCAAATGGCTAGCTTACGTCACACATTTATCAGTGGCTGATGTCTGCAGTTATGTCAGGGGAAAGCTGGCTCTGTGATTGTTCTGTGCCAGGAGGGAATTTTAAGACCAGTTTCTAGAACAGATCCCCCTGAACTAGGATATAAGTTGGGGTCAATTCAAGCAAGCTTTCCGCTGTTGCACATACTTAAACAACCTCTATTGGTATTTAGTCACATTCAGCAAGATATTGTAATATTTAAGATGTTTCAAGGCTCTCCAAGCTGCTTCATCAGTTCTATCAGTGTAGGAAATACATTTATATCACTATAACATTTATATCCACCCAGCATGAACCTTAATCCAATCTCTATATACTCTTTTTAATGTGACACTGCAAATGTTGAGGATGTGTAAAATGTGTTTTACCACCCTGTTCTATTAATATAATCACATCCTTGATGTTAGGAAGTCTGTACAGGTGTCAAACCTTGGTATTACATGGCTGAAAGTGTGTTTGTTTTCCAAATGACAGGTCTGAGATGTTAAAACATCATTAAAGGTGGACGACAGATGGTGTTGAAGGCCCTCTACAAACATTCCTAAACAACAGTAACACTACATTGATATCTTGTAAAATGTAGTTTTAAAAGCCTTTTGACTGATCTGAGTTTCAGATATATTTTTTAATATGGATAGAAATTATTATAATAAATGGATATTACCCAGAAATGGTTTGGATAAGTGAAATAAAGCTCACATGACTGGCAGTTGTCACCCTATAATGGAAAGTGCCTCAATAAGAATCTTAATGGAAGAATCATTAGATATTATTTTAACTAAAGTTGCTTTATTGTTTGGGTTTAGATTTACTTTAGGTCTATCATATATGTATGTATTTGCATTTTTTAGCATCAACATATTACAAATCCTTGTACAAAGTCATAATACTAACTTTCCCTCAATTGTTTTTGGAATGGTAGAGGGAACTGGAGAAAAACACAGGGAGAACATTTAGACTCCTCGCAGATGGTGTCCTGGCTGAGATTTAAACCTGTGACCTAGTGCTGCAAAAATCATTTTTCTAGCCACTGAGCCACAACTGTGTCCAGTTCATATTGTATATCAGCTGACATTACAAAAAAGTGTTGACTCTTTCATTTATCTAATGCATTCCTCATTGTACTCAAAAGTATAACTTAATATATACTCTACACATCTTTTACAGATGTGATGTCAAGAAAAAACAATCTAGAAAATTATTCTAGTGCAGAATAGAAAAAACGTACATATAAAGACACGGACACAGACTGTTTATCTATATTACTGGTTCAGCAAAGCTGCAATAAAGGAAAGAATAAAACGGTTTTCTTTGTATTTTGAATATTTTGCATTAGTACTGAGATATATATGAAATATTAGAAACAATTATTGTTTAGGGTTGTAGCTCACTCTGATATTATCATAATTCAATTATAAGACATGTTATAAGTTAGTTTTGTTACTTTTTTTTGCTGCATTGCATAAAATATATCCTGCAGTGTACACAAGAATATGCTTTCAGTCTTGCTGTCAGAGGGAACAGATTAGAAAATTTGTGCTGCATTTTAAGCCTGAAGATGTTTATAAGACGTCTGAAGTGCCACCAGGATCGATGTGATTGAATGTTATCTGACCGTCACAGTAAACCTATTTCACAGTTGCATGGTGACATTTTAAGAATAAAATATAAATACCCCCCCCCAACTGGTATCTTATGAATGACAAAAGAGAAGTAAGTATATAATAAACAAATATGACCAAAGATGATTCCTTTTCCAAGCTCAAAGAATGGTTTAGGCACATACTGAGAATATACATTTCATAAATATTAGCATGAAACATGGATTTAGTAAAATAAATATTACCTTTGAACATGGATACAGATAAAATTAACATTATCATGAAGCATGGGTAAAAGTAAAAAAAATGATATCATGAAACATGGATAAAGGAATAAATAATATTTGGAAAAAGCTATTGATTAAAAAAAAATGTATACCATTCAACATTAATACATACAAAATTACAAACATTAAGCAACATGAATAAAACTAAAATAAATAAGATTATGTAACATGGATAAATGTAAAATAAAATCACAAAACAGGAGATAGGTAAAATAAATAATATAATGTAAATAGCATAGATAATAGATACATGTCAAATTATTAATATGCAACATGGATAAAAGTAAAATAAATATTTTCATTAAAAATGGATATGCACAATATGAATGTTACATTCAATAAATAACAACTGTGATATTGGGGAGAGCATTATTGTTAGATTTCACCTTTACTGTATAGGAGTGGAGGCTCAAGTCCTTCAGGGCCTTTGAATAAAAGTATGAACACAGGATCACAAATCCTCTCTTATCAGATACTCCTCTCTCTGTCATCAGATACCCACCAGCACATCCTTCTTCCTACGTCACCTGAAACAGGCACAAGATCAGGTGACGTAGTTTGGGGAAAAAAACTTGCCGATCTCACTGCGCACGTGTGAGATCACCAATTTCTTTCCCTTTTGGCGAAAGGGCTCCTTCTGTGCATGCCCAAGATTGGTCCGATCTTGGGCATCACAACAACCTATTTCAGTGTCTGGCACAGCAGCTGGGTAGGTATAGGAATTTTTGTGTACTATGCAGTAATAAGATATATTAAAATAAATAAAATTATGGAACATGGAAATGAGTAAATTAAAGTAAATGAGCTGATGGTACTGGAAAAAAATGATGTTCATAGGCCTTAAAACAGCCCATGTTTGGACAGATTAGGCACAAATAAATTATATCAACTTTCAATAAGCCCTTACCTACATGCATACAACATAGGAAAAATATTTTAACTGTTGATATGTATATATAACTGTAATTGTATCTGTATTTTATCAGATCTGTACAATTCTTTTACTGGAGATATCTGAGCCCTGTTTATGCTGTTGACATCAAACAGGAATGAGTGAATCTGAACATCCTCCTCTTGGTGTAACTAAATGTGAAGAACAAAGCTTTAATACATGTGTCAGACACTGCAGCATGCTGAATATTTTGTCAAGGCTGAACAAAATCAAATCGTAAGTCAAGAGGTTAGACAGATTGTTGCAGCTGTAAAGTAAGGAAAACTCTATATCAAACCAAGAACGAGAAAAACAGAAATAGACACATTTGCATGTAATATTTAGACTGCAAAATGCAACATTATTTGTAAAAAAAAAAGTCATGTAAAAATTAGGGATTAGGGATACCGTTAAATATATCCCAACGTAAATGAGTAATATTAAAGTCAGACACAGCCAATCTGCTAGTATTTTAAACAAATGCAATTAAACTCCATAAATGTCTCTGGTCATCTATGCCTTTAGGCAAAAAGGCTAATCAATGCTTGTTGTTTTAAAAATATTTTCTATTTCAGCAGGTAGGTAGCAAAACTATTGTGAGCAATATATGTTTATCATATTTAGTCTATGAGTGGTGTTTGACCTGAACCAATACATTAAATTCTCTAATCTCACTTGATGGGCCTGATTTATTAAAGCTCTTCAAAACTGTAGAAGATATACTTTCATCAGTGAAGCTGGGTGATCCAGCAAACCTGGAATGGATTTCTTTCAAGTAATTTGCTTTTTGCTAGCAGATGTTTTAAATCCTGGACCAGATCCATTCCAGGTTTGCTAGATCCCCCAGCTTCACTGATGAAACTGTATCCTCCCCAGCCTTGGAGAGGTTTATTAAATTAGACCCATTATATTAGCTAATAGTTGCATTTCCTGACATACAAAGTCATACATTTGTATATGAAATACAGTAATTAAATAGAACAGCTAGCAAGTAAAATAAAACAGTCATGTCATCAAATCTTTTAATTATTGTACTATGTCAAAAGTATATATTATATATAATATGTAGCTGTCCTATGCAGTAGTATATTTTGTTGCAATCGGTTTTTATTGAATTTTAAGAACATAACAAAACATGTACAGAAAATGGCACATACAAAAACTTGAGGGCTCTCGGCCCTTCCTTGCAAAAACACAAAATACAAAAAGTGACATTTTGCAATGACATATCAATACTTAAATTAAAACAATATGGGGTCAACCACAGGAAAAAACACATGTAGGGGTTGGGAAGCAACCCAAGGAGGAAACGCCCCAAATAAAACAATTTTTATTGCCTGAATAAGAAACCATAGTAGCTGTTAGGAAACTAATAACCCGAACAACCCTCGAGAGCCTCAAAACCGCTCTCTGACCCCTCCCTGGTTAGAACCGGGAATGCCACTATAAATTCCTAACGATAAGCAAAGGCAAAGCATATAGCCCAAGGGTAAATATGGGATTGGTCAAGGGGTGGGGGGGGGCATGTCCGGCTGGTCTTTTGCATATATAAGCCCAGAAACCACTAAAAACCCAGGAATAACAAAATTAACAGCTCTCACGCGCTCTGCAAAGTTTACTGCCAAATCGATTTAAATTGGGACGATTCTTTGAACCAGTCCCAAGCTGACCATGTCAGCTTATATTGCTCCGTCTTATCCTCATCGTCTGCTATTAGTCTCTCCATGTGTTGTATTTTTTCCAGTTCCACCAACCAATCTCTCATTGTGGGTACCGAGTGCTGTTTCCACTTAAGGGGTATTATTGTTCTGGCTGCCGTGAGGAAATGTCTAAGCACATCCTTCTTACAAGCCTTGATGGACCCAGGAAGAATGGACAGCAGTGACATTTGGGGAGTAAGCTTTAAATTAGACCCAGTCACACTATTATAAATATCAGCTTTCTGGTCCCATAATTTACGTATACCCGGGCATTCCCACCAAATATGTAGGTATGTACCCTGTTGGGAGTCGCATCTCCAGCACCGATCAGAGATCGAGGAAGAGATACGGTGGATGTCTGTGGGACATAAATACCACCTGGAGATGATTTGATAATTAGTCTCCTGGGGCCTACAGGGAAATGCCATCTTGTGGGTCAGGACAAAAGCCTTCTCCCACTCAATTGGGGAAATAACTACCCCCAATTCGTTCTCCCAATATCTCGTGTAGGTGGGAGTCTTATTAGCNTAGATTCCAATCAGTATCTCATAAACCTGAGAAATAACATGAATCGGTCTATTTTCAGACCGTAGTAATTTTTCGAATGCCGTGAAGCTCCCTAGTGTAGGGCAGTAGTATATTTTAATGAAATTGTAAACCCTACCCCAACACCTATGCAGGTTTAAAACTTGTTATGAGACAAGACTGAGAAAAGAGTACATGCCTAGGGTGTCAATCTCTGGCCCAAGGGCCAAATCTGGCCCGCAACGTCCTTTTTTTTGGCCCCCAAAAGAATCCTAAATATGAATTGCAGCTGACCCACGGCTGCATTAAAAGAGCCCCGCTACTACAATACCCGGCATTACTCCCGTCTATAGACCAGCAGCCTCTCTGCCTATGCGTGGCCCTGCATTGGACTGTTTTATAGACACAAGTAATGCCGGGAAATGTAGTAGCGGCATCACTGGCGTCTATAGACCAGCAGCCTCTCTGCCTATGCGTGGCCCCGCATTGAACTGTTTTATCGATGCAAGTAATGCCAGGAAAAGTAGTAGTGGCATTACTCGCCTCTATAGACTGTGGTCCCGCATTGGACTGTTTTATAGATGCAGGGAACAGTAGGGGTGCTATTTCAGTGAAGAGGGAGTTCCAGACACTCATAACATTAAGCCCCGCATTGGACTGTTTTCTTGACGCAGGGAATTGTAGTAGCGGTGCTATTTAAGTTTCAAGTTTGGCCCGCGACTTTGTCTAAGTTTTTAATTTTGGCCCACTGTGTATTTGACACCCCTGAATTATGCCATCTTGTATAGAGGAAATAAAGGAATTTTCTCTTCACATCAATGGATGACTAAAGTGAACCTTCACACATTTTATTGTGTGAACATTCTCAAATCATTCGGTAAATCAACCTCACCATGTTTCAGATTTGTGTGGCATTCTGACTGTTCGTAATTCTGTGATCTGGCATCATATAATATTCTACGCAAGAGACCATTGGTAGCACCTCATTAGAGGTGGATCAGTACATTTTTAGACAATAATTCTACTTAGTTAGGAAAGATTTTAAAATTGTAGTATTAGGGCAAGTGCTTCACTGAAGACTTTAAAAGTAAAGAGATTGATTTATGCATGAAAATGAGACAGCTACTATGATTCTCATTGTGCTCTGGTCCATTGAGAAAATTTTGTGCACAATCTGGACCTTACCATGAAGAAAAATAGTCATCTTTCAGCCCTATGTTTTGTTGTTCTTCTGTCTCTCTTCCCTTTTCTCTCTTTTTTCCCCTCTTGCTCTCAGCTCTCTCTTGCGTTTTTGCCCTTTTCTTTCCCTGTTTATAGTATGAGCAAATTACACCATATTGAGAAGTAATATTGCTGCATCCTAAATCAATGATTTTTGCATACCTGGTTGCATTTAGATGCTTTCTGCTCTAATTAGTTTTTGTTACTTTTGTCTTAGTTTTGTCCTCCATTGTTTTTTCTTTTTTTTATTGTTATTCCTTTTTAGGTGTATATGTCTTTTGTTGTACCATCCATGTTTATATATATGTCCTTTTTTATATACAAAACAATATTCCAATAACAATTTACATTAATAAAAAGAGAACAATGGTTATCCAGGTAATATCACTGATGTAGACATAAACTTACACTGCTTTCTGTTATTTCTCTGTTCCACTAGAAAATTGGGCCTGTTTCATTAAAAGGAACCGTCTGAACGTTACATCTGAAATACTTGGATTAATTTACTAAAGGGGTTTAGACACCTAGCACAGAGAATTATCATTTTGCAAGGGAATTATCACTTATAAATGTGGGAAAAAACACTTTGACTAGAATTTCCAGACATGTGCAAGGAAATGCTAAAATACCTAATTTTTGCTTGAACATGATTGGATGCTGGAACCAGCATAGCCTTACCTCATTCAAGCTTGAGTGATAATTCTCTTTGCTATACATCCTAAACTCAAAGTAAATAAATGCCACTAGTCACAGATGTTCACGTGGTTATGTGTGAGGACTTGTAGCAGGCCATTTCACACATGAGTATGTGTGAAGTTTATGTAGCTCCTTTACACAGGTCATAGATACCATAATGGAGCCACAGCTTTGTGTGCAAATAAAATATCTGAATATATGTCATGAATTTAGAGATCTTTTGCTCAGCGCTACAAACACCACAGGTTAGTAGTGTATTTTAACCACTTTAGTCCCTTTTTTTCCCATAAATTACCTTGAGTCCCAGAGCATTTTGTTTTTGTTCTGGTCATGTATCTTAGTGTTTTTATTCTATCCTAAACATTATTAAAATATTTAATATATTAAATTATTATTACCATTAGGATATGAATAAGGCATATTTAGTCTGATGGTGAAGTAGTGGTGTGGTTACAGCTTCCAAACACCCCTGAACAGGTTCGAATCTCAGCCAAGGCACTATCTGCATGGAGTTTGCAGCTTCTCCCTGTGTTTGTGTGGGTTTCCTTTGGGTACTCCGCTTCCTCCCACACTCCAAAAACATGCAGTTATATTAATTGGCTTCCCCCCAAAAACTGACTTTGTGTTAACTATGTGACTGGGGTAATGACATATGACTATGGTAGGGCCATTAGCTTGTGGGAGGGACAGTTAATTAAATTACTATATCAATACCAGCATTATATAAATACTAGGTAATAATAATATTGTACAGTTCTACATTTTGCAGACCGCTGTAATAGAGATTGGGCTGTAACAGTCATTGCTGAAGCAAAACCAAATTGAATAAGACCCTATCTTGAATACATCAATGTTAGTTTTGCAAGAACAAACTGTACCTTAAAGAGAAGTTTTGTGGCGCAAAAAAAGACAGGCAAAAGGGTAAAGGCAGACTATACTGTTATACAGTGGGCATCTGCTATTCTGCTGCCATAAGTACTGCCGTTGTTTTTTCCACATTATTTTTAAATTCCTTCCAATTCAATTTTCAGCTGTAGCAGACATCCCAAACAGCAGTATCCTTGCAAGTTCTTCAGAAACTCCTCTAAACTTCCTCTAATCAGTACACTGCTTTTATTAAGCAGCCGCACTTCTTCAGCACACTTCATTTGCGTCTATTCCCTAGGCACATTATTCCGAGCAGCCCCACATAATTTGATTAACATGGCCAGATTTGGCATACTTTTTTTATAACCTTGGTTATAAAACGTGTAAAACGGAGAAGTCCTTTAGATATTATGACAATGAACATTTTCTTTTCTTTCTTTCTTTCCTATAAATATTTAATTTTCTCCAAATTCAACTATATTAAATATAAAATCTGATCACAAATGCTAGAGACATTACACAATAAATTATGCATGTACCTTTGTGTCTTCTACTTTGCACATTTTGATGTTTTAAGGATTGTAAAGAACATCAGCAGAACCTGAATAAAAATGCATATACATCATATATAATAATATCCTGCAATTTTGCCTGTGAAGGTTCTCATTTACTCAGGTAATATACTAGTAGTACTTAGCTGTACTTGGACAACAAATATCTGTCTTGACAACTTCCATGGGGACTGGATTATAGGATCTACCCGTATGGCTATAAATGCTGAGATTTATTCCTGACACTCATTAGAACTGTGAAAGCTGCTTGGGTAAACTGCAAACATTTTCAATATTACAGAACATGTTTAGCTGAATGTGACAGACTACTACTAGATATATATTGCAGTTAGGTATTTGTAATTTTTATTTTAATCTGACACCATGTAATGAATGTTTGAGAGATACATTTGAAGTGATGCAAGTATGGCAATGGTACACAGTTAACCATATCAAGTGCCAGTGTTGCTAAATATTTAAAACAAAAAAAAAA
>NC_092859.1:97544789-97549145 GCF_032062135.1 Pyxicephalus adspersus
TCATAAATAATTAAACAAATACCCAAGATCAAGTAAAAGGAGACTAAAAGAGGCTGTCAGAACAGCATTGTCATACATTATATAATGTTATCACCACCTGGGTGACATTTTGGACCACGTCCCTAAAGAAAAAATTGCAAGAAAGCATGTCATTTTTCAGTGGTTTTTTTAGTTGTCTTTGTTTAGACATTTGTTTGTATAAGACCTTTGTTAGATATATGTCACCATAAAAAAACATATTTAATGACAAACAACATGTTTTTCTTTAATTAAACTTATTATTCCATCTTGAGAACAATAATACACCATAAAAATGTGCATTTCCTGTAACATACTTGATACTATATGGAACCATTACACAAATGTTTTTGTTGTTTCGGCAGAGAAATATTTTCCTGTTCATGCCAATGACTATTCAGAACTTTCACAAGCATTGTTTTGTGTAATGTAGGTAGCTTTTGCATCACTTGTATAACCCAACATTTTCTTGTAGACATAATATAATGGTCAGTGTCAGTTAAATATAATTTGATTAACTTCTGTTTTCACTATTTCTAACTCTTGAACATAAACTGTTATTGTGGTGAATGTGCTAAGTGTCAAGCTTATCAAATTTCTCAGGGCCAAGAAAATGAATGTAATTGCTTCCTCCCCATGATATACTTCTTATAATTGGCTTTTCACAACAAAGCAGCTGGGATATGTTTGCTATTTGGAGGCTAATTTTAGCTTGTCAATCAGACAGTGTAAGATAGATTTTTGTTTTGAAAAGCATACATATATTTATTGTGAGATCTATGCAATAGATGCTACATGATTCTGCATTCTATCATATTACGCAACTCTAAAAATAAAATATATTTTGCAGTGTCTTTGATACATTGGTTTGTGAGTGCACATAGTTGTTAAAGTTTAGGTAAACCCGCTATCCAAACTTTTTTTTTTAATTTTTTCAATTAATTAATTATCAGTGTTATATGGAAAAACACTGAATGTTTATAGTCATCTGTAATATTAGCCATACTAACTTGTGTGAGCAGCAGAGCTTGGGGGTTTTGTCCAGCGACTTGCAACCCGACTTGCAGTGAGTCTTCTGTAACACCGCCTTCCTCCCCGCCTTCCTTGCATTCTAAGTCCACGGCTTCCTCCTCTGACAGTTGAAGAGGCCGGGGAGGAAGGCGGTTTACAGAAGCCTCACTGGCTTCCTCCTTGCCCCCTTCAGTTGTATAGTTAAATTCTTGGTGACTTGAGACTTGACTTGGGACTTGGTGTCAATGACTTGAGACTTGACTAGGACTTGAAGGGTGACAACTTAGTCCAAACTCTGGTGAGCAGTGAAAATTTAAATATTGTACTGAGATAAACATATCTGCATAGACGCAATCAGTACCATGCTGACACAACCAGAAGCAAATCTGCAGGAAAATGATCAACGTAGGACAAATTAATTATCAGTGAAAATATATACATTGGAGATGTTTAATACAGTTTCCTAGTGCTTCCTATACCCAGAACTTTTTATCAGTGAAAAGGTTATGCATGACTTGTGTAGCCCAGATGTTTACCACCCTTATTTCCATTTTCCCTTTTCCCAGTTAGTCACAAAACCACCATGTGTGGGGCAAATTGCTTCAGCAGCCATTTATTTTGCCAAAATAACTTGCCAAAAACAACAATGCTTATGGCAACCGTACCTTAAATATTACTCTTCTAAAAAACACTGGTAACAATAACCCCTGACATATCTCCAATGAACGAGTCCTTGAAGTAACCGGCCACAACTATTGTACTACCTGGGTCTGCCACCAGTTTGATAATATTGTTCCCAGACGCAATTTTTCACCTTACAAAGATGTTTTAAAACATCTACCACCTTGGGGTCACCAACATTTACTTTTATCTGCTGGAGATCCCCTCATCATAAATGAGGCCCCAACAATCTTAACAAATGACTGCCCGTGAGGATCACAACTGCCAATTACAATCTCTCTATTATATGACTTCCAAGGGCAGGCAGGCAGGCAGGTAACTTCTCCCCATGTTGTCCAAAACTGGAATGGGACCCCACTTCCTCCTCTGCAACCACCAGCCCTTCTTTCTCCTCCCCCTCCATTTCCCTACCAATATCTTGCCACTCTCTTCTCTTCCTATCCCTAATTGTCCTTGCTCCCCTGTGCACACAGTCATGTAGGCCCCTTCTGGCCTAGGCTTTTGTGCCATCCACTTGGCCCCGGGCCTTACTTTCTGGCATCAGGTTCGATTAGATATTTTATTGTAAAAGAATTTCAGGATGTCAGTTTGATGTAAAGTCTCAGTGTAAATGTCTTTCTGTAAACAAACACTGATGTCACTTTACCTTTGGCTTTTTTTGGTTTTATTATTAACCAATTTTGTCATTAGCGTATAATATTACATTTGCACTGTGATTACTAAATGTATTCAGAGCAATGTATAACAAAACCTGTACAACCCTCCACCAATAATTTACAGAAACATATAAAATTGTTGTTTAGGTTATAAGAAAACAATAATATATTGAATTTAAACTATATACTTAAAACAAGAGTTATTGCGAAATACAAATCATATAACCCTAGCCTTTTATCTGAAATAAATGGGAGTCAATATTAGGAAAATGTTCTGAAAATGTAACAGTGTCAATAATTACATATAAACACTCTTGTATCAATGACATTATCTGTATTATAACTTTATTATCATGTTATTTATTTTTCTATTTGTGATATCCTGTCATTTAGCATGAAACCTTTCCACCTCCTAAATAAAAGAATGAATAGAAAGAAGACAGAACATACTTATGGCCTCCCTGATGTAAAATAAAGCTCAATTGATAATGATTACTTCTGTTTTGCTAATTAAATACATATTTATTCTAATTAAGTCCTCATTTATTTATTTAGTGCACTGAGAATATTTACATTCATAATTTATAAATTTTAATCAGACAGCTTGACATTTGCAGTGCTTGATATAGTGATGAGTGATCTTATGCATTTGTGTGTGCTGTGATATGTAACTGAATGTATTAATGGTCCTTCTCTGTGGGACTACAAGGTTTGATCAAAAGATATGGTGTGTCTTCCATAAGGGAAAAGGCACATCAAACATGTGTGACAAATTCCAACTTGTTTGGTGTAGTCAGTTGTTTGTAAACTGTGAAGGTGTGTTTAATAGTACCCCCCAAATCTTGCAACATGAAAAGCGCAGTAACATGAAATTTTGTTTCAGGCTTTCATTGGAGTTCCTGGTCTATCTTATCTATCAGATCTGGCTCTCTGGCACTTCTGGCTCTTACCAAAAGTCAAAATGACTATTAAAGGTAAATGTTTTTAAATTAATTCAGGACATCCTGTGTCTGTCTGCCCCGCCAAGTTGGCAAGCGAGCTTCCTGCATGGAGCATTGCCTGGTCTCACATGTCTGTGGGTGGTCATGCATGCCTTTAAAGAAGCAGAGGCTTTTTTACCCTAAGCAGCAATCGTGTCTGGTGCTGTGACTTTACACCAGTTATCTTGCTATTTAGAGTTTGTACTTTATTGCTATTCTGCCCTGACCATTGCCTGGACCTGGATTACACTGACCTTTTCTTAAATGGAGGACCTGATTTTTTAAAACTTTCCAAGACTGATGAAGATAGATCTTCATGGGTGAACTTGGGTGATCCAGCAAACCTGGAATGTATCTGGTCCAGAATGTAAACCTGGATGCAAAATGAAAACATTTGCCAATTAATAGCAAATGATTTTTAAGAAATCCTTTCCAAGTTTACTGGATCACCCAAGTTCTCCCATGATAGTTTATCTTCTCCAGTCTTGGAGAGCCTAAATATTTCAGGCCCAATTACTTGAGAACAGAAAACTAATGCATTCACTTCATCTTAGTATTGGTAGGCTGCAAATATATTACAATTTTCTTCTTGGGTAGATATGCTTTAAAGATCCCCTACTAAACATGTATACATATGTGTACTTAAAATATAGGTATGCGTTAGCAAATTCGGGAATTTCAATCACATTGATATTCATTTACACAGACACTGCCACTTTTGTCTAATTAGAATTTACTGACAACCAATTTGATTCTTCAGTCTCTATAGAGCATATAAATGTTCATGAATGTAAAAGTACACTGTTGGATTTATTCTTACTTGCATAAAAAGTCTTATGCTAAGCTGAATCGGATGGTGTGCCTGCAAATCTTATACCAATCAAGATTAAAACCGCATGTGACCTTAAAACACAACTCCACCCAAAACCAATGTCCCAATGGGATGAATAACAACTTGATGACAAAGTGTCACAAAGACAAGAAGACACCACTTATGTTGCATATTAACT